>NC_050176.1:9295782-9360782 GCF_008315115.2 Sander lucioperca
ATACATAAAATGTAGCACAAAGTGCTTCATACAACCCCCCCCCCCACACACACACACAGATATACACATAACACACACAAAAAAAAAAAGATACGTAAATACACATATGACTTTTGCCTCTGCAGTAACCACAAAACCACTGTAAACAATGCTATTTCATTTGAGTTCCTCCATCACACAACTGTATTCATCTCAATATTTTTGATCAGATATCTGTCTTTTTTCCTTTTGTGGTTTGTTCTTAATTCATGCTTTAAAGTCACATATAAGTGCCTGAAAGCTAGCACTTAGTCTAAGTGCTCCCCATCACCCTCAATGAAAGGCAGCTTTTTGAATCCAGATACATCAACAGGATGTCAGTAGGACTCTGTCTGCTGATACTTGGCTGACAGGTCGTTCAGGGAACAAGAAATTGAAGTAGAGGGGAAACAACTCTGTGTTTTCAAGGTGTAGTGCAGGGAAATATGATCTGCCGTGAGCGTGGTGTATTTTATTTTGAAAATTATCCGGATGTTTATTTTGTTTCTGTGCTCGACTTCCTGTCCCACACTATCTGCCGTGTGCTGAATTGCTGCGGAGCTCTCCGGCATCCGGCAAAAATAGAAGCTCTGCGTATCTGCTCCGGAGGGCTGCGGACTGCCGGAGCTGTGCCGGAGTCGGAACGCAGCCGTTCTGCAGCCGTTCTGCAGTCAGTGGAAATACACACATTGACTTTAATGGAAACCTAATGACTCCGCTGACGTTCCGGAGCGGATACGCAGTCGTTACGCAGCCGGTGGAAATCAGGGGTGGTGAAAGGTAAACTCTGGTGGGTTTGCCCATTTGGATTAGTTTAAAAGAGTACTCAACCAATTTATCATTGCACTGCTAAATCATGCAGCAGTACTCCCCAAGGCTTGTAAACAGACTTTGATGTGTAAACTCGGCAGAGTTCCTTTTAGGCTTAAGTAAAATCTGTCAATCAAATGCTGCTACAGACAACCCAACCATACTGAGACTGCCTGCAAAGGTGGGTCTCTGACCACCTCTAAGCAGATTCTGCTGCAGTGAGTTTGTGGTGCAAAAGCAAAGCAAACTCTTCACAAGACTTTATTTTTTATTTTTTTATTTAATATTTTAGGACTCCGGCATCAATTGAATGCTTTTTTATTTAAAATTGGATACATTTTCCTTTTAGGTTAAACTATTCTTCAGGGGTCAATTTTAGTAATATTTTTAGATCCACTATGTATACAGGAATTTTATTGGGGTTGTATGTACTGTACCAAATGTACATCTTTTTGCAAATGTGTGCAGGTTTCTTGTAAATGTGCGTGTATGAATGTGTATGTGGTACCTGAACATCTGTGCGGTCTGCAATCCACTTGGCCAGCTGCTCTGAAGCAAAGCCAATCCTTTGCAGGTCAAATGTATCAGCTCTCTTGGGCTTTCCCTTAGCCGGGAAATGCATGAAGGTTGGAGCGCTGTTCATGTTCAACTAGAAAGAAATAATAAAATGAGAGTAGGGGGTCTCAAGGTAATGTCCTCTCTGACTTGCCTTTGTTTGCATTTCAATCAATGCTCAAACAACGGGCTCATTCTAGAAAGCTTTTTATTGCTTGTGCTTGAAATAATGCAAATCTCTACACACACACACACACACACACACACACACACACCTAAATAAAGACAACAACTGGAGGAACTTTCATTTCCTTCCTCTATCTCATTCGCTTCATGTTTCACACCTATTTAACTCCAAATCTCCCTACAATTATCAACAACAATAACTGGTTTACTCTCTCCTGTTTTCCCCAAGACACCTGGAGAACAATGGAGAGGAGGGGAAAACCAAGGAAATGAGCACAGGAAAGGAAGACAGAAATGAAAGGAGAGTTATTATGCAGATTATTGATCTCCGTTAGCTTAGAGCTTTGTATTAGAGTAGCCACCCCTTTTTTTAAGTGTTAAAAGGTGAATGATGGATTTGCAAACATAAGCATACATATTTGTGAGAACACATAGGTCTAAACCTCCTGTAGACATCAACGTCACTGCACAGCAGAGCCTGTAATTTGTGTCCACTTGTCCACTAATAGAAGCCTTTTTGCTTGTATGCTTGCTTGTTTGTCCTTCCAAATAGGGTGTGCCCATGTGTGTGGATGTGTGCTATTTCAGTATTAATTGTATAACTCTGTCCATGTATGCATGTTTGTGTTTGTACGTGCCCTTTGTGTATGTGTCCTTGTACATCTTTCTGCCTTTGCAAGATGTTGTCATTGTGTTTTTCTGTGAGCATATGTTACTTTTTGTATGTCTTTGAACGTTTTCTGTAAGGTTATTTGCTTAGATAGCAAGTAGGATTTGAGAGAAGCAGAGATTGTGAAAGACTGTAGGCCATATGTGGCAGCAAACTGTCTTTGTCTAATACTAGTTTACCACAGTGGAAAGGTGGAGGGGGATTTGTAAGGGGAGAGAGAATCCATTTGCATGCTATGATATTAGCCCAGACTCTTTGCCCCACAATGGCACCTCCCTTTTACAGTGAGTTTTCTTTTCCTCTATTTTTCAGCCAGAGCAACCAACATAGGGGGTTTCACTACCTGTTTTCAGCAAGCAAATTTATCTTCAGCATTCTGCTAAGTATTATGATAAAAAAAATAAACCTATTCCAAAACAAAGTAAGTATCCCTAGGTGTGAAAAATGTATTTCTGTCTTTTAGCTTTGACATTTAAACAAAAAAGAAAAAAGAAGCCAACAGATTTTAAACTCAAGCTACTGCAGTTGCAACAAGGGACAGTGGTGCTTTCTGTGGCTTTCACGCTACTGTGTGAATGTGTTTCATTAAAGTCATGCGCTGGGTGATGATGAGGGACTCACATTATGTTAGAGAGGAAAAAGGGGTGTTATACACAAGTAGAGGGATGAGGAAGGGATGGAAGGAGAAAAAGAAAGAACAAAAGGTGCAACTTTTGGATAAATAAAATTGGCATTGATAATACTCTACGTAAATAACTAGTTACCTGTTGGAATACATCAGCTCCCTCATCGTAGTCCACGACTGTGAAGAAGAGCTTGTTGGAAAATGCCGATGAGTAACGCCACGAGTTTGCCAGGACCTGGTACTCCTCATTGGCCTGCCTAAAGGATGACAATGAGACAGAGCGAAGGAATGAAAAACAAATATCAAGAGACA
This sequence comes from Sander lucioperca, assembly GCF_008315115.2. Lineage (NCBI taxonomy): Eukaryota > Metazoa > Chordata > Actinopteri > Perciformes > Percidae > Sander > Sander lucioperca. Next base: position 9,298,959 of record NC_050176.1, read on the forward strand.
CCAATGTTGTATTATGTTTTGCAAACATAGAGGCAGGTGATGCAAGTAGACTAGAACCAATACTGTGGCAGCCGAAAGATAAAGTATTGTATAGTTGGTGTTTGTTAGTTTGTAGTTAATGCTTAGTTAGCTTTTTTTCTCTATTTATTAACATCTTTTAATCCTACGGAAGGTAGTAATTTTGATTCTGACAAGCCACAGGCACTGCCCAAGGGATGAAATTAATGCATTTATTCATGAAGAGACAAATAGGGGTATAAAAAAGGAGGACATTATCACCAGAAAAATCACAAATAGTGACCTCAAAAACAGAAGGTGGACAGAGATCGAAAAAGAGAGGAAGTAAGCAAAGGGGCAATGTGAAATAGAATGCGCTAGGCTAAAAAAAAGATGCAGTCAGTAAATGGGGATGAGAAAGTGAGAAAATGAAGGGAGTAAGAAAAGAAAACTGTACACTAGATCCTTGGCAGATTGTCTCTCTTCATCCCATAGTGGACTTCATGACATGTGAAAACACATTTTTATTTCTCTCTTCCCGAACCTCAGTTAATTCAAACGTAGCTTAATTAAGGTGTTATTTTAACCAGCCATGGTTAATCCTAATCTATCACCTTATCCTCCTACATGACAGAATAAACACTAAAACGCCAAGAGTCAGTCTATTATCGCACACTCTTCATTGTGTCTGACATCAGCTATATGTCCCTTTCCTTTTACTAAACTTCACTTTGACATTGTGTCCTATGTCAACTGCCTCTTGTGCTGGCTTTAATTACTGTGAAATTGTCTGCCAGGATGTGTTATGTGTGGTGATGTTACATTGTTATCTTTGCAGCTAATGTTAGGATGGTGTCTTTGAAGTGTCTACCGTTTCAAAAAGTCAGCGGCAATGAAGTTGAAACTCAGGCCAGCAGACTGTCAGGGGATTAGAGTGGTGCTCATCTCTGTGTGTAAACACCACTTTGCTGGAGCTGGTGTCACGTATGATTTTAACTACCCTGAGAGTCCATGGTATTAGTGTTGATTTAGCTTTTCATAACTGTCCTAATGATAATATATTTTGTTTCCTTTTATTAAGAAATGTCATCGTATTGCAAAAAAGTCCATTACATAAGTAAATAAAACAAAATTATAAAGAACATTGTAGTGAGAATGTAAGATATTAAACCAATTTTGTTTGTGTCTTAGAGCAGTGAAGTAAACACATTATCTAAATGGTAGTATTTTAACTGAACATTACCTGATTATTTAAAAGGACATGCAAGACGTGTAACTTTAAACATTACACTTTTAATTTTTAAACTTAATTTACAAGATGTCAGTCACTTATCTATTAATCATCTGCATTTAACTTTTGATTATGTCTAAGTGTGTGTTCCCCAAACCCTCCCAGTCTCAACTATATGATGCTCAGTTTCAGATGATCATGAGGTTTGTGTCGAATGGAAAAAAATGTCTTAAAAGATTATGTGATATAAAAAGTTCAGTCTGTTCATTTCTGTCCCATCTTATCTATTTGTGCATGGCAACCAACCCTTTCAATCTAATAACAGTCACCATATCGGTCATACCAAGACCACATAAATTAACCAGCACAACAAGTTAGAGACTTGAATTATTTAAAGAAATTACAAAAACCTTTTTTAATTATTTATTTTTCAAAGTCTGGTAGTGAAAATGCTGCACATTGCTTTGAACTACAACAATAACACTAAACATAGTATGACATTTTTGTTAAGACATAAATTATATATCTACACTATGTGTTGTAGGTATACTTTAAGCTGTTGTGTTTCTTGTCTTCATTTATTTGTCTTAACTTTATTTCAAATCTTTTTTTAGACTTTTTATTAATTTCCCTTTTGTTTTCATGTCCATCTGACAAAACAAAAACAGAACTTACAACCCCCCCCCCCACACACACACACACACACACACACACACAAAAACAGCCAAGTCAACAATCTTAGATGTAAGCTAGGTTTCTATCCCACAAAGCTAACTAGTTTTCTTTCTTTTCAATGAATTTAAGAAGAGAGATAGCAGCAGAAAAAGCCGCAAAAGAAGCAGTTTGCAGGCTAATATAAGAGATAGCGATTAGCATTTGCAATATACAGGCTAATTAAATATAATTATATATATTTAATGCTAAATATAACCTAGGAACCAAAGTAAAACAATATGTTGCTATCTCTTCAGTTAAGGAGAGGCCAGTTTTCTGAGATTCATCTAACATAACACTATTTCTGTTCTTGGATAGGGGTTAAGCCAGTGCTGTTCCCGAACTGTTGCATCACGTCACGTGTTGCAGCCCTGAATCACTTGACCATTTCTACGCCATAGTGCGTTGTGTAAAAACACTGGCCATCATTGATGTGCTTACAAATTGCCCAAATAAAATAACTGTGGTATGGAACCGGGACAAAGCTCAAGAGTGATGTGGGTGTGAGGACCTCAGTGATTAGCTGCCCATTTCACTGGCTGATAGCCCTTTTAACGCAGACACTCAGGTCACCATCTAACATCCATCTCTTCCTCTAACTCTTCCTCTCACTCTCTTTTTCTAATGATGTGATGCTATCGTGATGTTAATAAGGGAATGCCTGTGGAAATGGAAGGAGAGATAGAGGAAGAGACAGAAACAAACTGACAAAAAGAGTAAAAGAAGCAGACAGACGAAAAGGAATAAAAAATAAAAGGAATAAGGGTGAATGAGAGTGGGTTGACATTAATAAATGCATCTGGCAGTTTAATATAAATAAGTAGTCTAGGTTCTTGTTGAGAGTGAGAGAAATTGCTTCTGAGATAAATAGATAGCGTGTGAAAGAGTGTCTGGGTTGTGTTACTAGTGTGAAAATAATGTGTCCGTTATTCCACTCTTCAATAAAAAGATAATGTATGAAGAAAAAAAGAGAAAGAAAGAGAGACACACACACACACAGAAATAGGGGGGATGCTGAGGGGTGCTGACATGAGTGATAAATAAGTTATCTAATCAAGTGACTGATGAAGTAGAAGAGTAACAGTCAGGATGGAGAAGGTCAATGTTGATTTCATCAACCACTTGGACGTCCCCTAAGACACCAGGACATGGGTCAACTACCTAGTTTATACTACAGACAAAAGGTGCTAGGCGGATTTACCATAGAGCATTAAGCAGTCATAAATTCCTTAAGACCAGACTGCAGTGTATATACCATGCATACCAATGTGATAAATGTTAATTATGCACCATGACAATTCATTTTCAACACCTAAACAATGAGACATAAGCCTGGATTCTACATCAGTCTATTTCTTGATGAAGAAATAAATAACTCAAACCTGGGTTTATGAAATAATATTAGAATGAGACGTGATTTGTGAGAGAATGCAAGAAATCACTTATTCCTGAACATCAGACCAGCCACCGCATTTAGTTGCAACACTGTCCATTCACAGCTACAAAGCACTTTATGAAGGCGTAAATATGAATGTAAAAAGAAAATCCGCAGTAAACAATAGCTCTGACTGCATGTCACATGACCCTGAGAAAAGCATTACATTTTAATAAAGTTGGTTCTCTCTGTGTAGGCTGCATGCAATCCAAATAAGAGGTTCTGTACATTTTCAACATGGTATGAGGTAAAGTGTAGTGTGCATATTATCAATATAAGTATACGACAATGTTTACAATAAACACACAAGTACATCTTAATAACAATTTTGTATTTACTACTATGTTAATGACTACCTATCATGCTGCAGTAGTCTTTTTAGTAGCCTATTTTTGGTTTCACAATGGTTTCATTTAGATCAGAGAGAAAACGGTGTACTTAATGTACTAATCTGGTATTTGACACATGGTAATTTAAGAAAACCTGTATATATGCGATACTGGTTCTAATGATTTCACTGACCAATCCAAAGTAGCTTTCAGGACCATGGACAACTCCAGAGTCATCTGTGTACAGAGCTGTCCATGGTACTTAAAATACTGGGATTGTCAGGCAGTTAACATTGTTCAATTCAAACGGGAACTCTTTTAAACTCTTTACTAATAATTAAAATCAAACTTCTACTCTTGTATTAGCATTTTGGGGTAGTGCCTGGCCCTTTTGCGTTGCACTACATGTACAATTCTACTGCAAACATGAAGCAAGTCTGGTTTATGAAATAAAAATCAAATTTTTGGAATATCTCCTCATGCATTAAGTTCGCAAGTGCGTAAGTAGGTCTTGTTGGCCTTGTTCTGTGTAATTTATTCATACCCCTTTGGTAGTGTGGCTGGCTGGAGTCCCTTTGATCCAAATGTCAACATGGCCCACAGGTTTTTGTTATATAAGGCTGTTTTCAGCGCTTCCCAAGGAGAGCAAGTCTATAAGTATATGTGAAAGGAGGGTATGTGAAATATCAGATGAGTTCTAGGACATTTGTGCTTATGCTTGTGTGTGTGCGTGTGCGTGCGTGTATATGTCTTGAGAGCTCACAGAACTTAAGTGAACTAAGTAAACTTTCAGAAGTACAGAGGAATGGATGTTAAGGTAGGAGCCATGCAGATTGTCGCCTACACTAGGTGCATAGGTGCATACCTGCAGACAGAACACTGCCTTTGAGGCTGCAGGGCAGTGAACATGACGATGACAGAGTAGTTCCTGGGTGGGGCCTTGACAAAGCGACGGAACTTGTCCCCGTTCATCCGGACGACCGAACGCCGAGAGGACCACTCCATCATCTGGTCAACCTTCTCTGATAGCAGATTCTGAACACAAAGACAAGGAAAAGGGCAGTAAGGACAATGCATCCCATTAGGATTCTTGGATTCAAACAGAAACATTATTTCTGTGAGTCCAACAATGCTAAGCGACAGCAGATTCAAAATTCAAAATTAAGATTAAATGAAATGTAACTATCATTCTTTATTTAGTGGTGCCGATTATCTTCAATTCAATGTTCAATTTGTTTATTGTCAATTGTATTTGTATTGCACCTTTCATTACATGTGAACCCAAAGTGCTTTACATTAACTACAGCCTACACATTAAAACAAAGCATGGATAGAAATAAGAATACACAAGACAATCAACAAAAAGAAAGAAAACCACACACACACTCTAATTAAACGACTGAGAAAATTTAAATATGGACATAGTTGTGATGGACCTCAGGTTATATATAGACTATTAGCAGGATTCAATAAAAGAATGTTGGAAATTATTTAATTTTTTAAATTCAACAAGCAATTGGCAGTATTTTAGCAGAATACTGAATGCAGCAGAAATGCAGAACTGAGTACACTTTAATATGTTTGATTGCAAGTAATAGTATTATCCTAATATTTAACGTTATCGCATATTTTCCTCATATGACTCAGCCCTAGTTTACTTTTGATGCTTTAAGTAGATCTTGTTATTCCAATACACTTGTAATGGAGTATTTTTATATTGTGGTATTGCTACTTTTACTACTTCTTTTTCCACTGTTCCTGTCTTATGGGGGGAACCTGTATTGAGAAGTTGCAAAGACATTCCTCTAAAATGACCCATTTGTATAATCACCTAATATAACCCAGCTTCCCCACAGAATATATACAAATCATTGGTTTGTCTTGCCTTAAACAGGCAATGTCTCTTAAATTATATGGCATTCCAACTATTCAATGACCAGACAGGAGTCATACTGTATATGATGGCTGCTTTGAAAGTCCAACACTGATACATAGCAAGGTGTTGCTGGAGGCCAGTTACTTCATCTAAATTTCAATAGGTTTGACTCCAGAGACCCGTTTCAGAAAGCAGGTTTAGTGAAAACTCTGAGTTTGTTAACCCTGAGATGAGGTAAACTCTTGAGTTTTCCATTTCAGAAAGAGAGGTTAATCAAACCTGAGAGAGAGGGGTAACTCTAGCCCGTTTCAGAAAGAGAGGTAACTTAACCTCAGAGTCAGTTACTATGGTAACTGAGTCTGTGAACCTAACCTGGTTGTCTTCAAGAAACCTCAAGTTTCTCTCAGTCTCCTCCCTCTGACACAGCGCGCTTTCATTTCCTCATTCATTCATTCAGTCTGTATCAGGCGCATTTTAGTGCAGTTTGTTATCTGCATGAATAAAAAAAAAACTTATTGGTTTATGTTAGACAGATTATAAAACGTTTTTTTCTCAAACATTTCATGTCCTTATGTTGACGACCCCGTTGATGAAAAAGCTGCGTTACTTCACAGAAAGTTTACGTCGGGAGATGATATAGAGTCCCGACTAGATGTATTTTCATTTCCAGATAACCGATTTGAGAGGTACAGTCGATCAGATATGTAGATAGGCCTACCTTATCCGTCCTCATATCACTAACATCCACCATCGTGGACATGCTTTTACATCCCAGCAGATTCTTTGTGTCGCATTATGTTTTTTGCAAACGGCAGTTTTCTTTACAACATTGTTGATGTGGAGCATATTAGTAAAGCCACTGTATGCAGAGCCGTCAGAAAAGTGTGACTCGCTCTGAAACTGTTTTTTGTTTTTGTAGTGTTCCCTGGACACAAACCAGTCAGAGCCATTAAAAATAATTAAATGATTATAAGTGATATTTCTGTTAATAATCATGGTGCTGCAGGCTCAGAATGAGATTAGTAGTATCTTACTTTTTCGCCCGCAGGATTGCACCTAAATGAAATTATAGGTGTAATACCATTCCATTTTTCACCCGTAATATAGACCTTTTTCACAGCAGACATTTTGACTTGTCATAGTAGGAAAAGCACAGCTGAAATTGATTACCTGAACGTTGGCTCAATTCCATCAAGTGTCCCAGTAAGCTATTTCAGTGAGTCAGCATGCACAACACCAGGGTCTCTACTAAGTGGAATGCAGCCATCATTCATGGTTTTGAATACACCTGTGGAGTTTTTCCTCCTATGACATGTCAACATGTCTGCCGTGAAAAAGGTCTATTATAGGTTACCTGTGATTAAATATGAAATTAATACACTGTCAATGCTTACGCATTGAATCAAGCAGCAATTTTCTCCCACGCCAATTCTCTCTCTTTTGCAGCAGCCGCTATGTTGCTTCTTTAACGAAATACATGTTCAAACTCGGTGTTTGTGCGCATGAGTATAACGACCAGTTTGTTTGTGGTTGTTGCCATGGTGAATCATAGTATCGTGGCTCCATTCATGCTGCCTTTTTATTGTGGTGGTGCACGCGCTTTAGCTCTGAGTCAACCTACTCTGAGTTGATTGAACCAACTCAAATCAGCTGTTCTGAAACCAAAAACTCAGAGTTTCCCATCTCAGGGTAAATCAACTCAGAGATCAGGATTAGACTCAGAGTTTGTTAAACCTCCTTCCTGAAACGGACCCCTGGCCTGTTTTGACTAATGAGATCCAAACAATGAATCTGGAAGACAACAAACCTAACCATTATTTACAGAATGACTTGGCAGTATAGGGGTGAGTGTGTGTGTGTGTGTGTGTGTGTGTGTGTGTGTGTGTGTGTGTGTGTGTGTGTGTGTGTGTGTGTGTGTGTGTGTGTGTGTGTGTGTGTGTGTGTGTGTATGTACACAGAAAAGCCACAGTTCTTGGTTGTGTTGTGTGTTTACTGTAGGAGTCTGCTGCTGATTAAATCCAGTCAGGCTTAGCTAAAAGGTCAGTGTTGGCACACAACACTAAAAGTGAACCACACACAGCATACATGCACACACAAACACAACAGTTAGTGTCTTGCAAGGTTTCTAAAGCTGAAATGCTTAACAGCAAACTCATTTGGGCACGGTAATGATTCTGTGACAAAACCGTTAAAATTCAATCAATACCCATAGTTGGAACCAGAATGAATGAAGCAGGCATACTGGCCTGTAATAGTAATACAATTAGCCAATGGTATATGAATGAGTTTAAATGCCAAAGCATAATATTGGTGCATGTTAAAAAAGTTTTAAAATGTACTTCTTGATGAGTTTCTCTCTTGAATGACAAAATACTACTCTAATCATAAAAAGGGCTGCTGGACAAGTAAAAATAGCTGTGCCCATTTTATTGTTTACTTCTAAATGTATTATTAAAAAGTATGGCCAACTGAGCAAGCTGAGTGTGCCGACTTTCTCAACAAGGGTACAACATGATTCATACTTCTCGCTCTGAGTTGCCAACCTATGCATGCAAGTCTCATTTGGACAGAGGGGCATTTGACACAGGGCTGAAGTATAGCAGAGAGGAGTTGGAGGCTTTTTGTGGTTACACTCTGGTTCAAAAATGTCTTCCCCCACTGCAATGAATTTACACCATCTATAAGGGCATGATGGTGGCAGCATCCTATAGGCCAATCTGTGTACAGTAATGTTCCATCTCTCCTTCTACCCAGTAGTTCACTAGTATTGGATCAAGAAGACAGTAGCTAAATAATTTAGCACTGCGTCTCACTTCAACTGATAATCGGGCACAAAATCTCTCGTACACACACACACACACACACACACACACACACACACACACACACACAAAGCAGAGCTGTAGACTAAATCTCTCAAGTAAACTGCCTGGAGACAAGATCGACAAAGACAAACAAAAAAGTGGAAGACATAAAGAACAGTGTGAGACAAAGAAAGAAAGACACACACACACACACTAGTATGTACTGTGTTTCTGCTGTACTGTTTATTGACTTTAGACAATACACTCTCCAGCATTAATGGGCCATGTATAATGAGGGATGGGGATTCACAAAGAAACACAGCAGAAAGGAGTACAACACACAGACGCAAACACACAAATGGGTGTGCACACCAAGAGAAGGTACAAAGTGCTTTTTGTACACCTTTGCTTTTTTGTCTTTAATTTATCTACCAAGCTGTTGCCCTAGTGCAGTCAGCCACAAAAGGAGAGCTGTCAGTCCTGGATGCCAATCATACTTGCAGTAATGAGGCACTGCCTTACTCATGTCTCACACACACACACACACACACACACACACACACTTGACTGTAAAAAGTGCTGTCAACATACAGAAGTACTACTTGTGGAGGAAATTGTAATAGATGATAAAGGTTGTGAAAAACAATGGAGAGCAGGGCAGCTGCAGAGAGAATACTTGCTATTATGTAGTGCATATTTTAAATATAAGCTGTCGTTTGGGGGGGGTGTCTTAAAATGGAAAGTCTTACCAACGCTGTTTGAAAAATATATCAGGAGCAATAAAAGGTATTGAAAAAACGAAGAGAGGGAAATTGAAAACTAGCCACTAAACACAAAATCATCCATCCAAGTTTGGGATTTTAATTTTCCATTAGGACCAGTGTTGGGGAAGTTACTTTTGAAAAGTAGTGTTTGCTCGTTACTTCTTAAAAAAGTAATCTGTTACTTTACTTAGTTACCCCCTATGGAAAGTAACTTTTTACTTTACTTGTTACTTTTAAAAGCAGGCATCTCTGGCAGAGACTGAAGTTAATTATACAAAAACTATCTTTGACCATAAAGCCAATCTATGGTTTATCAGTGAGTGTGTGAACTACACCGCAGACTGGATTCTCTAGTCACAGAGTGACGGCTGATTCATTATGAACGAGTCCAGCGCGGGTTGAATGCAGCCTCTTTTCTGGAAATCCTTGCGTGTCCGTGCAACCAACACAAGTCCACAGCAGTGCGCTGCGTGTATATATGAGGCCATCTCCACCGCATCTATCTGTGAGGTTGTCAGCTTTGTGTCTGCCTGGCTCAGAGTGCCGTCCAGCAAAAAAGCCACGAAGCTTAAAACGCTCTCAAAAATTAGCTTTGGCTGCTAACTCGCTTGCCATGATTACTCTGCTACCAGCCTCTGTCACGTCCTGTGTGGAGCTTGTGAGCGCGCAGCTGAGAAGGCAGTAGGGCTGCAACTAACGATTATTTTAATAATCGATTAATCTGTCGATTATTTTTTCGATTAATCAATAAATCGGATAAAAAAACAAAAAAACATTAATTTCCATCAACTCAATACATACTCACATACATGTTGTTTTAGTTAATAGTTGTGTAAAGGTAAGTAACCCAAAGAGCAGATACAGACCACACACACACACTTGTAGCTTATTCATTAAATTATTACCATCATTGTAGTAAGTGCAAGTTAAGTTCATTTGTACACCACATTTAAACACAGCTTAAGATGACCAAGTGCTATAAAAGAACTTTAAAATGAAATTAAAAAGTACAACACACACAAATATATACGTCAACAATAACTGATATGGGACAAAGCACAGAATACATGACAATAGATTGAAAAATTAATGGGCCAAAAAAGGTGAGTGAATAAAAACGTGTCCTTTAGTCCTGCTTTACTACTGTTATCAATGAGCTAATGCTAGCTTGTCATGCAGGATAACGAGTAAACACCACACCAGCACCAGAAGAGCTACTGGAGAAACGTTACGTTCCTCACTTCAAAACGGAACAAAAGTAGGATTCTGTAGTGACTTTACCCTGCTGTTCAACTCCCTTCCTCCTCATCAAGGACTCCAACATGTTTACGTTTTAGGTGCTGAATCATCACCGTGGTGACCGTGCCATGCCGTGTCGCTTTTGCTTATCTTGCAATTAACATGTTTTCGATTTATTTAGTGTGAAATGCTCCCACACCTTGGATGACTTAGGTCGTACTGATTTCTCTGCCTCCGCCGTGTGTTTCAGAACAACGTTACGGGTCTCTCCGGTCTCTCTCCGTATTTCCTCTACCCCCGCTCTGCTCTTTTTTCTTTTCTTTCGCTCCGCACGGCACTCAACTCAATTGCTTTTATCTCCGCGACTGAGTGGAGTGTTGCGCGACACAACGAATCGATAATGAAATTCGTTGCCAACTTTTTTAATAATCAAATTTTATCGATTGGTTGTTGCAGCCCTGGAAGGCAGTGTCGCTGTCAAATCTGTCCCTGGGAAAAGTAACGTTGCACCTAACTGAAAAAGGAATTTTTTTTCTTTTTTCAGTAGTAGCGCGTTACACTACTTTTCCCCGAAAAAGTAGTTACGTTACTGTAACACGTTACTTTCTAACGCGTTACACCCAACACTGATTAGGACTGCTACATATTTCCAATATTTTATGCTAACACTTATCACCCTATTTTGTAAGTGGAATAATGGTTCTACTGTAGAGTATGAGTAGTGCCATTGATACATATTTAACAGAAGCTGCAATACCAGCAATATTAGTAATAGGTATTACACGTGTATCTGAAAAGTTGTTTGTTTGGAGTATGGTCTGGCATACACCGCTCATCTGTTCTGGGATAAAGAGGATACACTATGGCTTGTTTGTATTTCTTTAAACCAATCATAACCTTAAAAGACCTGTCACTAATAATAATAATAATAATAATAATAATAATAATAATAATAATAATAATAATAATAATAGACTGTCTCAAATAAAAGATCTGGTTCACTTTTCGGTTGAGGTAAACAGCCACTATTTGAGAGTTCAGAGTAATCATTATTGTCTGTATCAAGACAAAATGATACCCATTAACAACAAAGTAGTTATGCACTTAGGAGCTAAGGAGCAATTCATACACATACTTATTTAAATACCATGTTAGACCTTCAAGTGACTCCCACACATCAGTGTTATGGCTCCCTACTTCACTCGAGCCACACACAAACATGTACAATACAACAGCCTAGGACCATTAAAAACATTTATTTTCTACCGCACTGATCAAAAAGGGCACTAAAATTAATCACATCTAGGGTGTGTGTGTGTGTGTGTGTGTGTGTGTGTGTGTGTGTGTGTGTGTGTGTGTGTGTGTGTGTGTCTAGGATGCAGAAATGGTGTGCAGAGACCCTGCTTTATCCATCTGATTTTCTGTTAGTCCTTCTATGAATGACATATCTCACACACACACACACACACACACACACACACACAATAGGCCATGGGGTTAGCAGCAGACTGCATCAGTAGCACTGAACTGTGCTCTAACTCTCTCTCTAGTTCCCTGTTTCTCCTCATTCTCTTTTCTCATTGTCAATTTCTACTTCATCTTTGAGAGTCTTTTCTGCTGTTTTTCTTTACTCATTCATTTTCTTAGCATCTTTTTCTCAGCAACACCCCTTTTTATTATTGTCCTTTCCACATGTCTTGTGTTGCAAAGTCACTACAGCTAGCTGAGAACCGCATATCATGGCTAAATAAAGAATAAGAGGCTAAATAATTAAAATTATTTTGAAAGAAAAACACTCTCGCTAGCAGAGCATTATGAGATCTCACAACTCAAACAGAAAAAGCAATCCAAGAGAGCAAAAGAAAAAAGAAAAACTGAGGGAGAGAGAAGGGATACAAGCAGAGAGGGGGAAATAAATGATGAAGGGAGAGAAAATAAGAGACGGGAAGAGGATGACACATGGAGCGTAAGGCAGAACTGACTCGTGACTGATGACCACACAGTAAGAGGTTTTAGAGGGCACGATAGAAGACGGTTAGTTTATCAGCCAGGCAGTTAGTCAATCAGACTGTCACTCTGCCAGCCAGTCAGCCCAAAAACTGTTAAACCATCAGTCCCTCGGCAGGTTGTCAGCAGTACTGGTCAGCAGTGTTGGGTGTAACGCATTACAGTAACGTAACTGGGGGTAACTAAGGGGTAACTAAGTAAAGTAACGGATTACTTTAGAAGAAGAAGTAACAAGCAAACACTACTTTTAACTACCCCAACACTGCTGGTCAGTCCGTTAATTTACTTAGTTGGCAAATCAGCTAAATAGTAAATCAGTAAGTTGATGTCAGTAAGTCACTCAAATAATCAATTAGTTGTTTAATTAGTGAAGTTAAGCAGGCACGCAGGTGTTTGGACAGTTTCAGCTGAGTCGCTCAACCAGGTAATTAATCAACTACGTATTTTAAAAGCTGACCTGCACTGCAGCCAGAGCAGACACAGATGGCACTTCCTGACATATCCCAATCCTCTCCCTTAGTTCATCTCTATCTATCATGAAAATTTAAATGTATGTAGCATTAAATAAAACATCTCTGAAGATACAAAAACAAAACTTATTTGCAGAGGTGAAGCACATGCTCCTTGATTTCAACTAAACATTTGTCCATCGCTATTTACTACTGAGGGGGAGAGATGAGTTCTAAAACTGAACATCAAAACAAAGTTTTAAACAGTAATCAATTTTGGCACATAATCAAGTGCAGATACATAGTTTGGCAACTTAACACTGTCACATCAACATACGTTTTAACAAAAATGAACCATATAAAACCTGATAAGCATCAGTGCAAGCCATCTAAGAAGTTGGAGACAGAAAGTGGAGAGGATATTATTTCATAGGCAGTGATCATTATGTGTTTCACTCTCTAGTGATAAGGGCATAACAAGGGCAGGTGAGGTTCACGCTGCCCCCCACCCATGAGGTTGTTTGTAATAATACAAGGTGCTCTAAGTGATGTCACGCGTTTTTTAGGCTACAACATTTTTTGTCACATACAGCAAACATCTCCTCACTGTCCGCTAGCTGCCTGTCCCCTGAACACACTGTAAAAAAACGTGGTCTCTGTAGACAGCCCAGACTCCACAAACGGCAACAAAAACAAACTGCGCCAACCTGCACCACCAAACACAACAAACAGTGTTCCAGCCAATAACCGACAAGAAGGATTTGGGGGTGGGGGTTGGGGGGTTAGTGTACAGGAAAGGAGGGGGAGGGGACGGGATGAGGAGGAGGGAGGGGCGAGCTAGCCTCCGTTTTGTTTTACAATACTTTGAAGGTCAACAAGAAGTGACGTCACCCAACATCGGTTAGAGCACCTTTAACTGTGACATAACATGCTAAGAACCTTCTATATGCTACATATACGTATGGAGACCTGCTTATTGACATTGCTCTACGGTGCCATTAGTGTTGAAAACCCTTCCTACACATTGTACCTTTAAGTGCCATGTAGTTACTAGATGGGGACAGCCAAGATTTCCCCAGCCAGCCAGGGGTTTGATCTGCAAACCTTCCTTATGAAAAGCTAACACTATTTGTTCAATCCACAATCCCTTGCTCTGAGCGGTCCAAACTTAAGTCTATTGTAAAGTGAATGGATCTCTGCTTTGGCCATCCCGCTCCCGTTTCCTCCAATTCTCCCATTGTAAGGGGGATTACTGGAAATTGGCTTCGTGCAACAAGGAACAAAGACTCATCTCTCACCCACTCTCACATGCATGCACACACACACACACACACACACACAAAAACACCGTCCTTTTGAAAAAACAACAAAAACATATAACACGTCAATTTCAGCTAATCATAGTGTCCTTATGATGACTTGGTAACTTTGTGTTGAGTTAAACCAAAATACTTAAAATACATGGGCGCACACACACTCACACACACACACACGAAACTCAGTAGAGCAGAACAAATGAGAAGGGAAAGAAAAACATTACTCAGAATTTTGATTTTTTTTTTTTTTTTATGGGAACAGAAGGTAATGATTAAATGAATAAAAGCAGGGAAGAAGGTAACTGGGAGGTTAAAGAAAAATGTAGTACAAAATACATATAGTGTTGGGAGAAAAATAGTTTTAAATTTGGGATGAGAGTGAGATAATGAATGAATGAAGAGGAAAGCAAATGAAGCGGAAGAATAGAGATGTATGGAAAGGGAAGGAGTTCAGGAGAGGGAGGGGACAGTGCAGTGATCTCTCCACACTTACAATCATAACACAAACATGTTTTTTGCCTCAATTTGTTTGTTGGCTGGCAGATCATACGCACAACATTGGATGCTATAAGTGAAATCCTGTTCATCAAGGGAGGGAAAGAACAGTTTCCCATCACATATTTGGATTGTGTGTCTGTTTGAGTCAGTTTGCCTGTCAGACTTATTGTTTCCATCTCTCACCTCTATTGAATCAAACCAACATGCTTGATATTGCCAGCTCCATATTTGTCAGCCCATAATCTGCGATTCCCAGAAATATCATGATTTTTCGGTGGAGAGGTTGGGGGAGGAGATTTGTCAGCTTATCTGCCTAATAATAATTATTTGAAATTAATGCATTTTTCCCCTGCCTTTGTCCATGCGTCTTCCCATCCATCACCCTTGGGTGATTTTATTTAAGTTTTTATCTTTTCCCCATTGGCGCCAGCGGTTGTCTCTCTCTCAGTGATGCTTATAGAATATCTAAAGATTTGTCAGCCCTTTTTTGATTACAGTTTCTCTCTAAACCTCCCAGGCACATGGTGTGACATTTTAAATCTTCTGTCATTTCCTTCGCCTGGGGTGCCTGTCGAAGTCTTTTGAGTTTGTTGGTTTAGGTGTCTGCGAGTTTAATCAAGTTAACTTTTTCAGATGATTTAAATGCCAGTTAGTAGGAGACGTTGTAGAAGAAATAAAAGGTGAAATATATATATAATATATATAAACACAGGACTTTCACCCAGGAGACCGGGGATCGTGTCCCGTGTGTCACGTTTCCTAAACCCAACCATCCCGTTCTTCTTTTCTTAAACCCAACCGTCCCATTGTTGTCCCACGTCCCGTTATTGTTTTCCTAAACCCAACAGTCCCGTTGTTGTCCCACGTGTCATGGAAACGTAAGCCCACCCACAACGTTTTCCTTAACTTAAGGGACCGTGTTCATTTCACGAAATTCTTCCATGGGCCCATCACGGATTTTTTTGCGATTCCGTGAAACTGCCACAGACTTTGAGTTAAGGGGCCGTGTTCATTTCACGAAATTCTGTGAGATCAGGTTGTAAACACAATATGCTTTGGGTGTGGGTGGCTAGGTTAAATTGTCACATTGATAAAATAATAAGACAACTCAATTAATACCACAAACTTCATTAAGACTTTTCTGAGCTCTAAGTTAACATAACATGTTTTAATGTAAAAGTACTGCTTTTTTTAGTCCTATCTATTTCTAGAGTTGCTCTTTAGTGGATTCAACAACAAAAGCTTTAATTGGTTATTTTAATCTGTACAGGCTGAGCAAGACCGTTAAATACCGGAAATAGCTTGTTCCTTCACCTTCCCCAGAGAAACAGATGGGAAAATATGTTTAACACTGTAGTGGCCAAACTACATCAACAGCAGTAATCATTTAAACCATCAAAAACTAAAGAGTGTAGAATCTACTTACATTTTATCAGTCACAGAATAAGAGTAGAATACCAAGGCTAATTGGTTATTCACTCTACTTGACCTCGTCTTTGCAGATATTATTTCTCAGGGGAAGCACATAGCTCCAATTGGGTTATGGGGCATCAGTGCAGTTTGACTTTGTTATAAAGGCATCCCAATAAAAACTGGGCTTGGACACACAGATAAAGGGGCCAGTCGTACTGTAAAAACGATAGGGAGTCAATGCCAGCACTCAGGGAGCATATGGTTACTATAGTGCTCACCACAATGAAGCCAATAGCTGAAGGGATGAAGGGATGAGTGGAAAGTAAATGAAAAAAATAAGAGGAAAACAGGTGAGGGAGGATGAAAAAATGAGGAAAATCACCAGGGAAAGTTACAAGTACTGTAAGAGAGAGAGAGAGAGAGAGAGAGAGAGAGAGAGAGAGAGAGAGAGAGAGAGAGAAAATAATATAGAAAGAAAAAGACACAAAAGGCAAAAAACAGTAGTTGTATATAAGACATAATTGAGACAGAGAGAGAGAGATTAAAACAGCAGAATATGGTGACAGAGCACTGACGTAAAACTACTATTGTTTCAGGTTGGGGATTGTACGTAATATGCCTAACAATATTTTATGCTGGTATTACAGTACAATACTAAACTCATTCTTCAAGCTCCAGCTCAGTCAAACCATACATGCATGTTTACCAATGCACAAATGTGGAGAAGTCTTCATGGCTGTGCCTGGGCTGATAAATGCAATAGGCAACAGTGTGCAGTGGGTCCAAAGTCTCAGTGTTGTTTAGGCCTGTAACCAGGGTTCAAATTATGATTTCATCTTTGTGGGGGTCTCTTTTTTTAAAAAAAAAAAAAAAAAAAAAAAAAAAAGTAGTCTATGAGCAGCAAATTTTGAGCATTAAACATTTCATTTCCTGCATTCTGGTGAATTTTTATGCACCTATTTACCTTTTTTCTGAATCAATGTATGCTGGAAATATCTTTATGTAAAGGGAAACATACATTACAATCCAAATATAAAAACATAATGGAATATATTACAATAAGGCTTTCAGGCATTCTGTATTGCTATTTATTCTCCTGTAGATCGACTTTTCTAATTATATCTGAGTCAGCACACATGTAGCCTAGCATCATTTACTCTTCCCTCCTCTTCTGCGTCTTTTGTTGAGGAAGTAACCTTCTTAAATGTGCACATGACAATTATTCACCTCAATGATACATTATTCATTTTAATGGATTAATAAACCCCTGGACTGTAATATTTCAGATGTGTTTGAGCCAGATTACTGCTCATGTTCAAAACTTTGTGCACATTCAAAATATATCCCATCTGTGCTCTCTGTGATTTGGAGGAGTTGTGATATTTTGAGAAAAATAAAGAGATAATAGGCTATTACAAGAATAAAGTCACTATATTTCAGAAAATAATCTACCTGCACCATAGCCTGCTGTGCATTACGTGATTGCTCTGCTGATACGGTAGATCTCAGACCTCGAAAAAGAAATAAATACATATTTTTAAATTTGACTGAAAGAGACAATTATATTGTTAATCGCAATTATTTCTGAGACAATTAATTGCACAGCAAAATTTGGAATGGTTACAGCTTTAGTGTTGTCACATACCCAATGTTTGCCTTGGCACCAACAACCAGACAAGCATCACTATTACATTTCTATAATAATCCCAGAACACACAAAACAAACAAAATGGTTTTCTTTCTTTTTTTTCTTCTTTTTAGTAGCCAAAAGCATGTTATAAAGGGAGCCAATGATTATCTGGCAAAATGCAAAGCAAAACAAATTTGTGTGTAAATTTGTTTCCTCAAGGATTTACATTTGTTGGGGGAATTTTATAAAAGCTTACAGCAGTCAACATCAGGTGAAAATGTTATTAAAAAAAAGTGCATCGCAGCATTTGAACAAAAAAAAAATTCTAACTCCTTGAGGGGCTAGGCAGAAAAACTACTGCATAGCAGAGAAGTAAGAGAGGTTTTTTCTGTCTCGTGCAACAAAATATGTTTTATCCTTGAGCCAGGCACCAGGGAGACAACTGTAAGAAACTAGGCAAGCCATGTTACTACTCCACAAGGCTTGTGCAATGGATAGACATGTATGGGATGAATTGACTTTAAACCCAGAGGTCATTTTACAAAACGTTTATTTGTGTCATAAGTTAGTTGACTAAAGAGTAACTTTTCTAATTGAGGTCAAGACTAACAATTACACTTTAGAAAGCCCACCACAACCAACATTATATTTTTCTGGCCAAAGTATGAGAAAAAAATAAATCAAAACCAACTTCAGAAATAAAGAAAAATGTATTTACCAGCTTGAAAACTACTAGGAATCTTAAAAAAAGGAGAACATAAATAGAGCCCTAGAGATGTGTTGGCTGTAGCAAAGAGCTATTCTCTTTTTAAAGAACACAAAGACAATATGAGTGCTCCTTCATCTTCCTGACACAAGGACAATTCATCGCTTCCATGCCTTATTATCTTTACTTCATCTCACTCTGAAGTAGGCTTAAGTAAAAGAAAAAATTATCAACTCGTTACTCAGGGAAGAATTATCCGTGAGTATTTGAGTAATCACACAAACTCAAGGCTCTGCATGTTTGGGGTCCCACTCTCACTGTGCCTGTGTGTGCAAAATAAGTGTTCATCTGCCTGATTAAGTGTTATCTTCAAACATACGGTGTTTTATGAGAAAATGATGAAATGAAATTTAGCATTCAGCTTGCTTAGTGATTTTGGTAGCATGGGTCAGCTGTGGGTGGTCTTACGGTATTAAGCAGCACTGCAGAGAAAAGAGAAAAAGAGGCACAGCTTAATGTACCACCGCATCCTTTTTAATCCATCTTACATCAACACAATAAATAGAGTCAAGATGGAAAGACTAAAAAGGGTATGTTAGAAAGATGCGGTCAATTTTGAGGGACAAGACGAGGAGGAAAGTTAGTCACGCAGACAAATTCTGTAACCCACAATGAAATAGGAGTTTTAAGGTAAGACTTAGGCGAGCATTACCTCAATTCTGCAATAATTCAACACACACACACACACAGGGGTTAAGCTTATTACAGTGCTAATCTTTTTTTTCTTTTTCATATAATCGTGGCCAAGCTGCCACTAATCTCCATTAACAACCAGGGTACAAAGTCAGTTTTCACTTTGAGCTAAAGTTGTGTAAGTGGTAAAAATATAATTCCTGTCTAAGCTTCACAAGCTTCGCACCAGTCCGTTAATTGTAATGATAACATTGTGAAGGATATATGGCTTCCTGTAGCCTTCGTCAGAAAATATAGCAACAGCTAGTGCCTAGTAAGTGAGTAAAAGTAGGCCTAGGATATGTATAGCTTTCCTGAGCTGTTGTTTTCAGCAGATAACTTTAAAAAAAAATTGCAGTCACATGCTTGTTTCCAAGTACAGATGGTAGACTAACCTGAATTCACTGCTGTTGCCAACAGTATTAATAATAATTGTTGTTAAAAAAGGGAAGTTTAAGATGAGACAGAGAGACAAGGTGGTGACTGCTGGCTAAAGCAAAAGACAGAGACAATGTGGAAGTGAGGGGCTTGGGCTCAGTAAAGGTCATGAAGTTGCGAGCCTGTCAGACTACCAGGTCAGTAGCCTTCCTCTTTTTTGCTTCCCAGGTGTGCAGTGTGTTACTACTGTCTGACCTTTAGCTCTGAACCCTCCATTTACACCAATCTCTCTCTGTCTTTTAGCTTTATGCACCTGCAGACTGTGCCAATCTGCCTGCAGTGATAATTTTTAGTGGTCAAAGTCAGGGTCAAGATCACAATGCACAATGTAACATATAAGCATATTACAGAAATACAAGTGTAACTGGCCTAGTATGCTACCTCATTAGCCTTTGGAAGTAACACTAGTATTAGTGCCTAATAACTGTGAGCTTAATGTGCTTCTAATTAGCCTTATAAGCCATTCACATTTATTATTTGCTTCTGCTTAGGTGAGCATTCAGTCTCACTAGACCTATTACACATGGAGAAAAAGCAGCTTTAGATGCACTTCTGAGGAGAATTTCCCAAAATACCATAAGTATACCTGACTGTGCAAAGGAAACAACTACCCACATGGGTTACCTTAAAATGGAAATTTACCCCAGGTAAATATGCTGCCTACAACTATAAGCAGAGTGCAGTATGTAGGATTAGATATATTTCCTATAAACAATATGTTATAACATTTGATGAAGGACAGCTGAAAATGTAAAGATAAAAATTATTTTGTTTATAGAAGTACAAGCTCAAATAGTGCTTTTTGGCATGTACCATGCTTAATAATCTTACATTGCAGTTTGTATGTGTCTATGTTTCACAGAGTCTAGTCTGTCTGTCTCATTTCTTTTTGTGTCCATCTAAAGCTTTTTTTCTGAAACGTTCAAAAGATATATAAAAACATAAATAAATGTAACTTACTTGCATATATGGTTTTATTTATTCTATTCAAACTTATTTGGTGGCCACGTCTTAAGCTTTTGGTCTGACAAAAAAGTGCTAGATTAGTTCAATGACTCACCCAGATGGGTTTTTCTCTCCCCACAAAGAGAAAGTATTACTAATTTCAATATGCGATATGAGTTGATTGCTGATATACTCATATAGGTGCCTTAAAATAGAATTTTACCTTAGGTAATTATGCTGCCAAAAACTATGAGTGGTTGGGGAAAAAATAGGGATGTCAAGCATCCAGTTATTTTCCATTAGCAATAAATCCGACAAAGAGGAGGATGATATAAAGACTTAGCATTGCTTTCTGTTGATACATATTGTAAAAAAAATTTCCAATCTCTAGTCAGCTTTTAGCACCGACTTAATGTAGGGCCCCGATGGAATCTGCACTATTTAATCAAAATTAAAACACTGTAACAGCCAGCAGGACTATGTTCTGAACTGTCCCTGTCCTAGTTTAAGTGGGTTTTAATGATTTTCTGTTGCCAAACCATTAACAGAACTAAAGTGTGCATTTATGTTATCTGGGTTTTAGTGTTGTGTGGTTGATTTAGCGTTCATGTTTATCTACATTTATTGGTGTTACCATGACCGAGACCCAGGTGGGGATTGATGGCCTCTGGGCAGTAAATGTGTTCAGTGTCAATGGAATGGTTTGTCTCCTGAGTGAATCTTTCCATGCAGCCCGCCACAATATATTGGAACATTGAAATGTGTTGTAGAATTTTTTTCCTTCAAGTTTGTTGAAACAAATGTATTTAATGCATTAATCTCAAAGTCATTATATTATAAAAAGGACAAGAAACAACATGTATATGACCAAATAATGTTTCTAGTAGTGATAAGTAATGTTTTGTTTTATATTATATATTTATTTGCATGTTTAACTTAACATACAAACATTACTCCAGGAAAAATAATGTATGTTTACTAAAGATTTTTAGCTATGACTACTAATGTAAACCTGATTTTGTCTACTGCATCAATATACTGTTCTGTTAATACAACTGTACCTGTTAAGTTTCACCTTGTGTAAAAACATAAATGGTTTAAAGCAACGCGTTTCCACGCTAATTTCTAATAAAGTCAACTAATTTGGGATAAGAGTGTAGGCTTATACATCATTTTTTTGCCAGAAAATGTTTAATGCATCATTGCTTTCCAAAAGAATTAAAACCGTAAACACAAAACAGGCATTGAGAAAAGGAGTGGAAGAGAAAGTGAGAAATTGAGGGGAAGCGAGAAAGAGGCCAGGTCTAACACAAAATGGCATTTAGCATTTATCCTGACTACAGCTTTATGCTAAACTCTTCAGTTCATCATGTTATATTACTGTATTGCTCTCTGTCTCTGTGTGTGTGTGTGTGTGTGTGTGTGTGTGTGTGTGTGTGTGTGTGTGTGTGTGTGTGTGTGTGTGTGTGTGTGTGTGTGTGTGTGTATTTAATAACTTACTTTGGGGCCATAGATAACCTGTCAGACAGGCAAGCTTAGACAGAGTTGTAATTCATAATAAATCTCAATGCAATCGGGCAGAGGAGGATGAGCAGTTTTCTAACTTTTTCTTTTGGGACTTTCACTTTCAGATGAATTTTTCAACCTTAATAATCAACGCAGTCTAGAAGTTAGAGATGTCAGCCCCTTACCACCCCCACACCACACCACCACCTCCTCCTCCAGCTGCATCTATAATACTGTGGTCGAACATCTCCCAGGTGCGATTGTGTTTGACTGAGCAAATGAGGAGGAGGAGAAGAACCAGAGAGGCCGCGGTGATTACTTGACATTCCCAAGAAAAAATAAATGCTTTCAAAATGCTATGTTAACATAATTCAATAATTCATAACTAGCATGATTATTTCTCGGTGTAGCTTTACCTAACAAGGTCCCACTCTGGCCACAGCAGCAAACAAGGCAAGACAAAACTCTGGAAAGAGAAATCTGCCTATCTCACTTTCTCTCTCCCCCTTTTCTCGTCCGTACTTACCCTCTCATGACAAGTGTTTTCAATAAGCCGGTCTTATGACAGCCTCTCTATCACGCAGAGAAACACAAAGGAACACAAACACACACACACACACACACACACACACACACACACACACTCAGCCCTGTGCGGAGTGTTAACAGGCTTTCTGCCAGTGAAGCAGAAAGACTAAGAGTTTAATAAGACAGAATCATCAGATATCTGTGACAGGCAACATGTACACACAGCTCCACTATATGGCTTTCAATCTAACAACCTACATAGTGAAGAAGACTGTGTGTACGTATGTGCATACGTATTAACGTGTTGTGCGTTTCTGTGTGTAGCTGTGTGTTTATATGTGAGATTGTGTGTGGCCTATGAACCGTCACAGCGACACAGGTCTGTCTGGGAGGATAAGAGTGAGACGTCTTTATCAGCCAGAAGCCAGACAGACACACATTTACACACACACACACACACACACACACACACAGTGGGATAATATGCCACCTCATATCAGCTATACAGCAAGGACTGTCACAAAAGGGGGTGGGGGGTGGGGGGAGTAGAGGCATGGAGGACGACGGAGGAAAAGTTGAGGGATAAAGAAATAAAATGGAAAATAAAAATGGGATGAGAAGAGAAAGAGAAGGGAGGCAAAGGAAAGAGTACTGTTATGGCAACATTTCCCTCTGGAGAAACCAAAAGGTCTCACTATCTCAGCATTAGTTGTCCTGACACAGCAGGCAGACAGCACTGAGATTTTAGCCTGTTTCAGTTCCGTTACACAGAAGTCAATAAGAGAGTCAATTACTGACAGAGACTTACATTATATTCATGACATATGAGATGGATAGTAGAAACGTGAAAGATCCCCATGTTACTTGCAAGGGTTCAACTCAAAGACATTTGTAGAGCTGTGTGAGGGTGAGGGTTAGGGTTAATGCCCAGCATGCGTTGACAATATAACAGTGTATTCATTAAATTTGGGTTAAATTACCTTGAACTAGGGTCCAAAATTAGCACCCGCCACTGGCGAGTAAACAAAGAAGTAAAGAAGTTGGCAGGTTGATGAAATAGGCCTACTTCTGTACTTCAACTAGTTAAGCTGATTGACCATAGGGCTGCTCGATTATGGAAAAAAATATATTCACAATTATTTCAGTTAATATTGAAATCACGATAATTTAACATGATTACTCGTTGACTTCTTAAAAAAACAGTGGAAAAAGTTTAACTGTGAAATTTACCTTAATACTTTTCCTATTTAAACTATTTTTTTCACTCAGAACACGAGAAAATAAGAGTTTACTTGCAAAACCTAATGAGCTAAATCATTTTTTCCCCGATTATTCTGTTTTTGTGATCATTGGGAGACGAAATCATAATCACGATTAAATTTCCATTAATTGCACAGCCCTAATTGACCAGAGTTTTTGTTTTGCATTGACCGTGCACACTGGTGGCGGAATGCAACGTATGACCGTCAGTAACTGTATAGCAATTCTTTAATTGACCCTGGCTGTCTACCGTTGCTACGGTTACGCACTGGTAAGGGTAATCGAGCCGGGTATCACAGAGGAGAATTTCACACAACGGGAAAGAGAGTCTGCAGTGTGGCGAAACAATAAGGGGGTGAGGAGAGATTGGCTTTTTATGACAGTAATGCAAATACAGTGAGCGATAAAATGCAGCGCACAGGTAGACAACTCATAGGACCTGCTTGTGTGTTTGTTTCTTCAGTTTCATGGCTGGTAGAAATATATTTGTGGCCGGTAACTTTTTTTTAGTTTAAAAGCTTTTGGCAGATAGGCCAAAAGGGGAATTTTGCCTTGAACGACTGACTTTGGCTAACGTGACATCCATGTATGCTTTTTAGGCACTTGCAGCACCACGTGGGATATGTCAGAGCTTTTAAACAAAATCAGAGTTTCCAAATGGTCAATACAAACATGGTAATTACTAGGGCTGTACTAGGGTCTATTCATGCCAAAACGTCAAGGTACGGAGGTAACGGTCCGGTGCACGCATAATACTAAGCAAGCAAGCTTATACTAAGCAAAAGAGAGAAAGACAATTCAGAAGGAGCAAGTGCCTATACCGCTGATGAATGACATTGAGAACTTCATGTTCACAACAACAAGGAAACATTCTGCACTCCTCTCAGACTTAATAGGGCTGGCCCCGGAAATTAGCTTCAGAAATGTCAGGAAAAGTTAGGAGGAAGGGGCAAGGGGAGGGAAGAAGAAAGCAAAGAGAACAAGGGAAGGACCAGATGGAGGAGAAAATTAGGGAACAAGGTAAAAGAAAAGAGAAATCTTTTCATGACACCACATGATTATTAAGAGGTGAACAGAGAAGTAGGGAAAAGGGGTGGACAGGGGGATGGAAAGCAAGAGACGGAAGTCATTTTGCCACTCATAAAATTTGTTATAGAAGTGTTGGAAAGGGGAGGAAAAAAAGGAGGAGGAGAGGGAGGAATAACAGAGAAGGAAAATGACTTGGAAACACAGGCCATCAGTCATCGGGAAAGCAGGTCTGACACTACTGCATCAATAATTCAGATGACTACGGCTAATGAGCGAGATCTAAACAAATCACCCCTGAATTCACTGGGAGAGCACTGAAACATTTCACTGTGCAAAATATGGCACCATTATAGCTGCAGTTTGGGCTGTATTGGCAACACACAAGGGAAAGGGGGTTGGATTCAGTATTCATCTCTCTTGAACCCTTGAATCCTTCGCATTCATTTTCATGAGGAAAAAGAGGACAGTGAGAATCAACAAAAGTGAGGCATGCATGTAGGGCTGAAACGATTCCTCGAATAACTCGAATAATTCGATTACAAAAAATCCTCGAAGCAAAATCCTTTGCCTCGAAGCTTCGTTAAGTCAACGTAATTAAGGTTGTACGGCTCACTGTGTTTCCGCACGGAGGGTTATTACTAGCGCACAACAGGTTGACGCTTCTGTGGACACAAGACTGACGACCCAGATTACAAATGAATGAAGACGAAAATAGCGAGGGTCTAAGAGAAGAGACAGGCGAGAGAAAACAACAGAAAGTTTGGGATCATTTTAAGCTGCAAACATGCTGCTACATCATCTCTGTAGAAAACATTCAGTCTACTCATCCATTCCACGGAGCGAACCCGACACAAGGTAATAAACGTAACGGTTTGCTACTAATCTTTGGAAACTTAGCTGCTGCCGGAGACAAACCGGCTCCCCCCCCCCAGCATGGCCACTTAATATGCACGTGAATGATGTCATCATGCCGGTGATGTCTGCATTCTTTATTCTTTCTCATCACTCAGTATTAGGGCGCTGACACACAGAGCCGATTATCGGCCGTCGGACTGTCTGGCGAGGTCGGTGACTCGAGTCTGTTCGGTGTGTCTGCGGAGACATCGGCCTTCATTTTGGCCGACCCGACATGTTCAGTCGGAGACAGGGCAGTCGGGGCTCACCCGGAAATGGCGAGTGGATGAGCCGCTCAAAATCTGACGAAAATCTTTTAAACTGACCTTTGTTGATCTGAAATGAAGACAGATTCAGCAACTGCATGGCCTATTTCTCGCTTAAAATGTTTTCAGAAACACGTTTCGGTGAACTATTTTAGTACAATATGAGATCGTATTCTGAACAAGCCGCCATGAAAGTCTGGCTGTGAATTTCCAGAGAAAAAAGACCCACGTGACGCGTTCGTCCAATCAGCTGCCGGTTTTCATTTTCTGGGAAACAATCATAGACTGTTAATAGAAACAATACAGAGAAGCGCCGCCTGCTGCTATGGAGACGTATTACGTTTCGTGCACGCGCAGAGCGTACGCTCAAGTCGGCGTCGCCTCAGTGTGTTTCGAGGCATTTTTTGGACCTCGGGGACCCGACTGATCAGTCCGACTGCCTTTTCTGCCGACGGTCGGCCGTCTGGTTGGTGTGTAAGCACCTTTAGGCTTCTGAAAATGTGTCTCCCAGAACAGTGTAGTTGAATAGCCCTGCTGTAAGCTTTGTACAGTCACATTTACCCTCTGGTTAGTGAACAGCTCTTTTGCATATCCAGTGCAAAGAGCCAGAGGCAAGAAGGGGAAGGGGGTGAAAAATATTAACATTTGGGCCACCAAAAATATACTTTTTTTTAAGGGTCTTGGAATTTGGCAATAAAAAAATGTTGCTTTTTCTAAAAAAGGATATACAAAAGTATATATACAAAAGACAGGTTTCCTTTTTTTTAGTAAACAGCAATAATAAATATTTACTATAGCTGTTTACTAAGTATTTCTTACTAAGTATTTCTTATCCGATTACTCGATTAATCGATGGAATAATCGGTAGAATACTCGATTACTAAAATAATCGATAGCTGCAGCATGCATGCATAAAAAAGGAAAACCAAAGACCCATTTGGCGAAAGACCGTAATAAAAGGCAGAAATAAACGAGACTATGATAAAGTAGATGGAAAAGGAAAAAAAAAGGAAAATAAGAAATGAAAAGAGAATTCTCTGTGAGAGTGTTGACAGTGGATACAGCTGGAGTGTAGGAGACACACAGAAAGGTAAAGACAAACCCAGATAGCATTAAGGATTGATCATGCTTTTTTTTCTCCTTTTGAAACAGATACATCTAACACATCATATAGGCTACATTTTAACATGGCAAAAACGAATGCATTAAACTGTAATTTTAGCAATTAGTGGGAAAAGCTTCTTCTCACAGAGTATACTTGCACTGTACTATAAAATCCATGGGCAAAGACTGTGTGAACTGTGAGCAATGGTTTATTCTCCGATGAACAGGTCAGACAGAAAACCAAGAGTTAATAGCACTTACACAGTGTTTAGCTTCATAAGCCCCAATCTAAACTCAGCGAGTGGCTTGGGTTATGCCCTGAAGCGCCTAGCCAGTAGTTTATTGGGCCTCAGCGTGCAGAGGTTGCAGGCTCTTATTATTCCGATCCACTTATTCGACTGGTCCCTGGGTGTGCTAGCAAGCCCACTACTTTGAAATCTCTATCTCTCTGTAGATATATAACTCTCTAGATATATAATTCTCCTCCTCAGACCTGCTGCCTTGGACATTTTTTCTCTCTTTACTCCCCTGACTCCATAGGCCTAGGTATAGGAAGTGCTTACATTGGTTCTTTCTTTGTGCTGTAGTCAGCCTTAAGACAGAAACACAACACAAGCTAGATATAATATCTAGCAGAGCTGGGGTGATGAACGAGGGAGTATTGAAGGGATATAAATATTCTCTCTTTCCATGACTATTTCTTCCACTCCCTGAGGGGCGTATAGCAGGGTTTAGAAAGGCAGGGCTTTACACTGCCCTAACTTTTTTTCTACCTTTTTATTATTTTTTAGTTATTTCTTTAAATGTATTTATTTCTTCCCCCATGTCTGTCACAATCACAACTCAACTTTTTCCTTAAGTTGTCCTTTTCTCAGACTCTATTTTTATGTTTATTTATCCACCCTATCAGTGCTCTTACTGGCTTTGACAGTAATACAATTTTTCATTGGCAAGATACAAGACAACTTTGTTGCAAAGAGTTGTGCTGTATTGTGCCGATCCGAAATTTTAGCGCAAACTTAGGCAGCGAGACTACCAAGACGACTTACTCTGCCCTCTAAGCTAAAGAGCCACGGTGCCCATCCTCAACTGAACCTTACTGTCAGTCAAATGATTTGCAAAAGATGTGATTTCATGTAGACAAGAAGAAGAGATGTAAGCCAGATTTATGCTTAATTGCAGTTTAAAGAGAGTCCTACACTACATCAAGTTTTGATTTATGGATTTCACCATTGATATTACCACAGCAACACTAGACTGGTATCATAAATGATCACGCCGTAATAAACTTTATTATCTTCTGCACAGTAATATTAGCCCCTTTCACACAGCCTGTTCAAGACGGGATTGTTGTGCCTTTAAGCCGCCTAGCAGCCGCCTGTGTGAAATTACCAAGACAGAATGCAGGGACAGAGTTGTGAATTCATTAGTTGGCGTAGACACAACAATGTTGTTACATTTTTAAGGATTCCTTCTTTGCGCTGTTAATGCAACAAAGAAATGTTCTACTGCTCCTTACTATAGAAGACTTATAGTGTTGCCTCCCTTGCTGCCTTTGTTAGATTTCACTAGAGTCCAGCAATGTTTTAGTCCCATTTGATTTTGGTGTATGACAAAGAAAGTGTGAATAAACTTCACTAAAAAGGCTTTTATAAAAGCAATTGCAACCCCTGAATGGCTAACGCCGCCTTCCCACTGGCAGTTGAAATCAGCTCCGATACGGCTTCGAAATGACCGGAAGTCATTCATTTCCTATGGAGATTCGCAGACTGCATGCGAATGGGTCCAGAACTGGGTCCGAACGAGTGCGGTGCGAAAAAAAATCGTGTCAGTTGGTCATCCGGATGCGTTCAAAAAATTGAACTCTTGCGAAAGGCTACAGACGGTTCCTATCCGACAATTCCAGCGGAAGTTAGCGTTGCTATGGTACTGAAACAAACCTGCTAATGCTAATTGGTTAGCTAGCAACAGACATCGAACTATTGACATTATACCGCTATATCACATTTAACCGACGTGACATGTCAACGTCCTGGGCAACTTTTCTACACACAGCAGCCTTTCTATATATATCTGTATAAGAGAGGTCATAGAGAATCGTACATTCAGACACTCATCAGTCGTTCCAGTCTCTCTGCCATTTTTGTGAGTCGCTTCCGAAGCTTTTCAACGGTGTAGTACGACATCCGCTGGGCGTATTGCGTATTACGGAGCTGATTTCAAGTGCCAGTGGGAAGGCGGCATCAGTCCTTGCTTAAAGAAGTTAGTATTAAATTCTGCTCCAAAAAATGTAGATAATGAAACTAGATAAAAACAGTTCGGCTCCTCTGTGTAATATGATCACTGTAAAAGAAGCCAACAGAAGTAAATCCAAATGCCAAACAATAGCAAATCCTACATTACATTAAAACTGAACCCGACACCTGGCACCATTATTTTAATGTCAAAAGTCTCTTCTGCTCGCTCTCTCAGCCCCTCTCACTACACTGCAAACACAGACTAAACATGCATTTAGTGAAGAGATGTATCGGCTCTGATACTGCCTAAAACGCTGGTATCGGTATCGGGAAGTACTGGAGTTAATGCACCGATCCGATAGCACGTAATAAAGCCCTAAAGAAAATCTACATTAAATTAGTTTATTTACGTTCTTTTTCCGTTATAACGGACTGTCAAACTGGATAATAAAAGAAAGTTCTGTGGTGTTCACTGTTTGTGTTTGTTCATGTTTCACAAAGAGTTTAACCTGAGCCAGACTGACAACAAAGATATAAAAATCATATCACATCCATACAGGGAATAGTAATATACAGTTGTTAAAACATAATAAAATATATGACACACTGGTATTGGATCGGTACTCGGTATCGGCCAATACACAAGTTCAGGTATCAGAATCGGTATCGGGAAGCAAAAAATGGTATCGGGACATCTCTAATTTAGTGCACCAGTAAAATAAAGACATGATCTCGTCTACTATGGAGCGGCCATTCTCACCACAATGAGTCAGTATCTAGAGAACCAAAGAGAGGAAATGAGACAAGGACAAACAAAATAAACAACGCTTTGAATATCGATGTAACAAACGCATTTGAATGTTTGAATGTTTCAGGACAGCTTTAATTAACTTAACCTTTTAACCTTTAGCCCTACACAGCCCACAGTTTAGTGTAGCGGCCAGGGGAAGACGAAGGGCAGCGAGGGAGAGCAAAAGTTGGTGAGATGCTGCTTCACCATTTTGTCCATTTCCAGCTAAATGAGATCTTCCTCCGCCTCCTCCTCTCCCCTTTGCCATGGCCCCAGGCAGGCAACTGGGAAAAACATTTCTCACATTATAACCCTTCAATATATCTCCTGTGGCTCATTGGAAGTATGTCTGTCTGTCTGTGTGTGTCTGTGTGTGTGTGTGTGTGTGTGTGTGTGTGTGTGTGTGTGTGTGTGTGTGTGTGTGTGTGTGTGTGTGTGTGTGTGTGTGTGTGTGTGTGTGTTTGTGCTAGTGTAGCACGTGTGACTAGCTCCTGTCTGCTACTTCTGGTACAGATTCACACAGGATGGACCAAATGTTGGTGGACACTAGGGCTGGGGCGATATGCTTTTCTCCCGATTCGATTCCTTCATACCAAGCAAACCAATAATAGCTGGATACTTTTTAGCTAGGTACATGATTGAGAAATGCTCTCACTTATTAGATAATGCAATGTGTCCTTGAGTCAGTGCCTAACAGCAGACCGTGGCTATAATGGGCAGCTCCCTGGTGTAATTCTGTGAATGTGAATCAAGGCCTTGCTGAAAATAAGCACTGATGTCAGCAGACTGTCCCTGGGTAAAACATGTTAAAAATAGGAGATTGTTCATTAATAACTGTAAAATATAAGTTTTAAACTCCAAATCGCAACTCCTATATTTAGGGCTGTCCTCGACTAAAGAAATTCTTAGTCGACTAACACTTATATGATTTTGTCGATTAATCAATTAGTTGATGTAATCGACAGAGCTGTGCTCTTTGAGAGGTGGTTAAGACTAGAAAAGCACAATATAAATGTAGTTAATTAACCATCTGTAAAACTGAGTTTCTCCACAATTAATCCTGCAAAAGCACCACTTTAAATGTTGTGCTTACCAGAAATGTGCTCATAAGTTTCTTGGAAATGAGTAATTAAGCATGAATAAGCATAAAAGAGGTGGCAGCCCTACCTATATTATCATTGTTTTATTCATCAACAGACTACAGTAGGCTTTTTCCCTCAAAGCTTTGCTAGACAAATGTATTTAAAGCAGAATGCTGGACAAATGAATGAGAGACTAGTATCTTCTTCAGTGTTGAACTATGAAAAAAAAAATTATTACGGCTAAATACGTCCTTCTTGTAAAGGTTAACTTTACAAGAAGTGGCATATGTGCGTTGATATTTGCACAGCTTCACTCCACTGGTTGTGACACATTCATTATACATACACCTCACAAGCCATCGTTATTAGTGATAGAAAAGAAGAAGTGTTTACAGCGAACTGGAGGGCAAATATGTCAGTCTCAATTATTCATTCACTCTCTCTCATTTCAAATGCCTTTTCAGCAGTTAATCTGTCCATTTATTCATTAGTTTATTCTTCCACTGCGTCAGCTCTTTCTTCACCCATTTGTGGACATGTTCAATTCTTTATTTATTTGTTAAAATATTTCTTCACATGTCATGTATTTGTCCACGGATTTCATCATTTATTATTTCCGCAGTTTGTCCACTCAATCACTTTTCTATTCATATGCTAAGTCAGCTGCACGGAAGGTGCAGATGAGGTGGTGCAACAGTAATATTACAACAACACTGTGACTTGGTTAAAAGTCCTTATTCTACTTTGTTTAAGAATGCTTGATTCTGATTGGCTGGGAGGAGGGTATTAACCCGGCAGGTTGCCCGCTGACTGAGCACAGCGTCATCAAATAGTAGATCAATACGCCGCCTGTATTTTTTTTCTATCACAGAAATTTCAAACATGAGGTCCATTGTAAAAATAAACCTGGTTTAAAAAAGTTTCTAAAAATGTGTCGGAAATCTATCGGAGGGTCAGTCGATACATAGTTTCGCGAGCAAGATACAATGTAGCAACTACGCTATTAAACTAACGTTAGTGATCAGATGCAGCCTTGTGTGGTTGCTATAGAAACTAATTAACGTTAGCTACAGTTGAGCTAACGTTATTCGCCGTAGTTCTAAAGATTACAGTGTTTTAAAAATGGACAAATTCATTGTCAATTTTAATATATTTGGAGGAGGGAAGACATTTGAGGACTGGTTAAAGAGCGACGAGGCCGAAAAAGACAAGGCCCAGGGTTAGGGCTGAACGATTTTTGAAAATAATCTAATTGCGATTTTTTTCCCAAATATTGCGATTCGATTATTTTTTTAAGCTTTGTCTTCTGTATTATTCAACAAAGACAAGCAATACATCATTTTATAGTATGAACAACACACAGTTACACACTAGACAGTTAAATAAGTAAAAATATAGTATACACACACACACACGTGTATTTTTTTTTTTACAGTGCACAGAGAGGAGCTGCCTCCAGCCCCTCCCCCTCGTGAAGTTGCGTGCTGCCGTGTGCACTTGTTCAGAGAGGCTATCGTTACGTTAGCTAGTTGCTGGTGTTCTTGCCGTAGGATTAACTGTACTAATAAAACCGTTGAAACACCGCGGCCGCGCTGCTGTGAAAGCTCCCCGAACGTCATTTATCAGTCTGGTTGTTACCCCTCTCAGTGGCAGCTCCTCCATTCCATATCTTTATAACGGAGCTAACCGCTAACCGGAGCTAACCACTAATCAGAGCTAGCTAATAGTTGCCAACCGAGCCTTGAGTTCTGCGTGTCTGTATCCATTAACTGCACGTATGGACTTGAACCAGAATAAAACCCTTCATTTTATTAAAGTGGCTGTAAAAGTTTTAAACTACAACTCAGAGTTGTTTGAATGACAGAAATCAGCTCAAGGTACGGCATAGTGTTAGCGTGCTAGTTGATGCTTTCTCTGCGGAGTGCAGACTGATTTGCTCTCGCGAGTCATGTGACCAAATCACAGCCTTTGCGATTAGGAAATCGCGCTTTAACATATCGCGATATTATCGCAAATGCAATTAATCGTTCAGCCCTACCCAGGGTCCCCGTTTCCGAGATCTAACAGATGAGGAGCTGCGTACAATTGAAGACGGGGCCCTTGAATCAAACACGAAAAAGGCAACTGCCTTTTCTATCAAGGTTTTCAACGAGTGGAAGAGCCACCAGAAGGATAGACTGACAGTGACAACTGACCCCGACTGTGGTTGCTATAGAAACTAATTAGCTACAGCTGAGCTAACGTTATTCACCGTAGTTCTAAAGGGGACTACTTTTTGAGGGAGATGAACTCAAACAGAGTATACATTTACTAAGCATGCAATAAGAATAAGAAAAAGCATAATTATTAAAGTATTTTAATTGTTTTATTATGTTGGCAAGCAAGAAGTAGAATAAACAGGATAATCACCTCAAGGTAGGGCAATAAACAGTTTGATATGCCCGGCTTGTGGACGGCTTACCTTCCACAAGCCGGGCATATCAAACTGTTGATTGCCCTGCCTCTTGGTGATTATCCCTTACATGGAGCGGAGGATGCCGCGGGGGAGGGATAACAACCAGACTCTGATAAATGACGTTCTGGGAGCTTTCACAGCAGCGTGGCCGCGTTGTTTCAACGTTATATTAGTACAGTTAATCCCACGGCAAGACCAGCAGCAGCATGCTACTAACGTAACGATAGCCTCTCTGTCTCTGAGTGCAACGTTGACACTGTCATGCACGCGGCACGCAACTTCATGAGGGGAAGGGCTGGAGGCAGCTCCTCCGAAAAAAAATACACCGTTGTATATACTGTATATACTATATTTTTACTTATTTAACTGTCTAGTAAAGTTCAAAGACAGTGTTTAAAAAGTGCAATCCACATGTTTACATGTTTATTACAGTAAATAATAATTAAATAATCTAAATACTACTACGTGTTGTAAAGCCACATATTTGTTTTTATATTTCTGCAATCTGCACTTTAGTTTGTGTGATTTGTTTCTGACTTTCATATGAATGTTTACACCAGGCTTGGTCAGTGCTCAATATACTACTGTGACTGAAGTAGTTAAATAAAAGATGTCACTCATATAAATTCATGCATCACCTAATTTCATCATGACATACAGGCCTGGCCTCCAGGAAAGAACAGTTTGTTTAATCTATCTAATCTTGTGTTGTTCATACTATACAATGATTTATTGCTTGTCTTTGTTGAATAATACAGAAGACAAAGAGCTTAAAAAATAATCGCATATTAAATCATTCTTAGAATTGATTGACAATACCTTTGCGTCATATATCGGTGCAAAGTTGTTGCACAATCCACATAGAAAAGGTCTATTTTCATTTCAGCTCAAATTGGCCAACATATCGGTAATCGGTGAATCTTTCCCTTCTAAAATTGGTATCAGTCTCAAAAAGCCCATATCGGTCAGGCCCTAGGCTAATTGGTTTGCCCTCTTGTGGACATAACACACAAGAACAGATATTTGAATATATTCAGACCGATGTGTTTTTTTTTCCCCGAAGGAATATTCGGGGGAAAAAAGGCCAACAAATAACGCAACTACGATTTATCTTGTGATTGTTGTGATAACTTTCCAGAGTTGTAAAATCCTGTCTGTGTGTTGCTTTATCGCAGGGCTGTTTTCGGTCTGAATCCATGTAGGAGATGTGCCCAACAGAGTGTAAGGACTTCATTACCATCTATGATGAGGACGCACATTTTTTATTTTATTTTGGACTGAGTAAAAGACACAAATGGTGCTCATGTTAGATGCAAGCAAAGGCACAAAATGTGAGTCACACAGATGAAACCTGTGACTGGACATGTAAGCTGTTTAGTGTGAGATAAACGGCTCTGCAGGTGAGTTGAACTGTTGTGTAATTGGACAAAAGGTCATGAATAATAAAGTTTGACCGCCTAATCTCACAGTCGATGTGAGATGGTTGAAAACTCCAGACAAGCTAATAAGTAGAACTCGAGTATAATTCTGTCAAATTCCCAGGGTCAAAAATGAACTTTCACACTCAAATTAATAGTATGTGTCATAACTCAGGAGTGCATCAGTAATTATCTTTAGAAGCCTATTTTTAATAAAGAAAAAAATATATATGGATAACAAAAAGCAGGAAGGACCAGCAGCACATAACTAAATTATATAAATCCGCTGTTACATGTCACCCCATATGCATGATAAATCATTAGGCCTAGGCTAGTCTCGCTTTGCCAGACCCTCCTCCAAAGTGCGCTGGAGGCGAGTCTGGCTTCTCCACATAGCATTTGGGAATGGGAGGAAAACGTGCTCTGTTTATTGGCATTTCTTTAAACCAATCACAATCATCTTGGGGGCGGTGCTCAGCACCGGAGAAAAGCCGTGGTGCCGCTGCAAAATAGGCTCTGAAGGAACTTGTTTTGGTGGAACATGGCACGTTACGTTTAAAAGTTATTATAGTCATGCAACAGAAAACTCAGATTTGACAGATCAGTCTAGCTAGCTGGATTTACCCAGCAGAGATCTGAGGAGCAGTTAACCATAGTCCTCATAAATCGACCGGAGTTTAAAATGCCAACACAGCCCAAGGCAACGGGTATCCGGCCTAAATGAGTGAAATCCGGCGGCAACAGAGCAATCCCGGAACGTCAAGGATATAGTTTATCACCAATATAGTATATGTGTTCATCATTACTTTTATTAGAGAGCAAGTACATAATATAACCAACAATATATTTAAAAGTAATGTCAGTCGATTCAACACGATGCAGGTGAACAGACGTCTTTTGAGCCCAGTGACAAATGTCAGATCAAGCCAACAAGTCAGAAGAGCTTCCGTTTCACTTCTCTTTCAGTTAAACCACGCCACCATACCCAGCACTTCAATGAAAGAAGCACATATGTATCTCACACTAACCAACAGTAGTAACAGGATATTCCGGTGCACTACAACAACCTAATTCAGCTAGCATGCAGCAATCTATTGTTGTTATTGTGAGATTGTCGCCAGCATCGTCTAACGTCAGCTACCGAGAAGTAAAACACAGCACTTCCTGCACTTACGAATTTCAAAATAAAATCCTTATTGGCGAAAGCGAAATAATGCTTTTAAGCAACATTAGTGAAGCTAAAATATTATAAGAGTGTCAATGCAAACACGTGGGATGTTTTAGTAGTGTTCCCAGACCAAAATTGACGTCTTACAGAATACTGTAGACTGACGTTTACGTTACACATTAACGTTAGCTAACGTTAGCTACATTAGCTTGCAATGCCTAACCATGCATGTACGTTTGACACATTATGCAGAACAGTAACACAGCTTAACCAAACAAGAAAGGGACCATTACGTAACGTAAAAAGACAACTAGTAAGCAGTGTCTCTTTCAGTTGTTACATCATACAAGAGGCGTTTATTTTATTGAGCCCCAAAGAGAAACGTTAGCTAGATAACCAGCACGTCGCTCCGACAAACTTCCTGTCTATCCTGACTAGCTAACGTTTATGCTCATTACGTTACAGCACAGCTATATTCGCTAAAAAAAATATTTAAGCGGATGAAGCTTTACCTCTTTCTTCTTTTGTCCTCCCCCCGGCGGCAGACATAGCAGCAAGAGGAAGAAAACACACAAGACCGGCAGGTGAACGAAGAATTTAGTCCAAACAGACGCCATGACGGAAGGATGCTCTGACTGCGAGACACGTCTACGACAATGGATGTTCTGTCGACCAATCAACGGAAAGAGAGTTGAAGCGCGGAAGCCTCTGGATTTTGTAGTTTTATAGGCTGACTAAATTTACTCACAAGTCTTGCACAGACTACTTTACATTTACATCTAGAGGTCATATTTTTAATTTCAACTTTAGGGGAGGAATCTATAAGGAACTGTTGAAGCTGTTTTAATTATAGCCTGGTCTTTAGGAATAGGCTATTTAATTGTCATACATTGCTGCATAATAGTAAGACTCAACATGACATATTGAACTGAACAGTGTATTGAGAAAAGGGCAAGCTAAGTGTAGGCCTTATTCTGAATTATGCCGTAGCATATGATGTGTGTGTGTGTGTGTGTGTGTGTGTGTGTGTGTGTGTGTGTGTGTGTGTGTGTGTGTGTGTGTGTGTGTGTGTGTGTGTGTGCGGCGAAGCACTTTGTAACTGTGTGTTTTAAAAAGTGCTAGACAAATAAAGCTTTACTTACTGCATTAAAAATTGATGATGTTTATTAACTATTTTATGGCTTTTCAAAGCACATACGTAAGAATTATATAAATGTTCATCCGAAGTCACTATATAAAACTATCAGTATTATTTTAATCTACATACTACCATTTTTTAATGTATGTTATTTTGTTATTAGTCCATTAGGAATGTGTTTTACTCTCAGAAAACTTGAAATGAGTAAGATGGCTGAGTGGAAATTTTCCCCTGATTAAGTTACTGGTCTAAAGCTTGGCCTGCTATTTGTCAAAAGTGTGACCGAATGTGACGTCTGAACCATGGACTGCCGTATTTATCTCTTTGTTTCTCCGTCATTTGCGAGTGGTGAGATTGTCGCAGACACTTCATGGAGTTAATTGAGGGGTACAAATGATTTATGTGAAATCACTGGGGGTGACATGTCTCCCTGTCTCTCTGTGAAATTATACCTCAGCACTTTGTGACTAACGTAATGCGGTACATTAGCCTTGCAATAAACATTACTATTGCCTCTGTAAAACTGTTCATAGTCAGAGCAGAGGTGACTATTTTTTATTTATTTTTTGATACTGTAATTGATAGGCTATATGTATGCAGATGCTGTACACCTTTTAATGCAGTCTAATGCAACAACGCAAGAAACTGCAGCTTAATTATCTTAACAGCCTCTCAGCAAATTGACTAAATTATATTTAAACGAAAATATATAGTTACATATATAGGCCTATATACTGTATATACATATACAGGCTTATATTTATATATATAATACAAAGAATATTGTACTGGATGTCATTACATTGGGCATGGGTATTTGTTGTACGTAAGTAAGTAAAAGTAAGTAAAGCTTTATAGCACTTTTTAAAACACACAGTTACAAAGTGTTTCGCACACACACATACACACGCACACACACTAAAGTATAAATGCATAAAGTAAAAATGTATTATAGTAAAAACACAGCACAATATGAGACAGACAAACCAAACCAACACACACACAAACACACACACACACACACACACACACACACACACATGCACACACACACACACACTACTGAAATGGAACCGATGTTGGAATATTAAAGCCAATGCACCGTGAAACAATCAGTACGTGTTGCAGTCTTGTTAAACCACAGTTCATTCGCTCTATAGCAACTCTATCATGGAAGCATCCCCAGACTTGTTGGGCTTGGTTGCAAAATTTGTCAAATGATTTTCTTTTAATTGCCTTGCATGGTTATTATGTAGAACTGAAGTTGCTGAACTTTTAAATGTAAAGGTCACATACGTTAATAATCTGCTGCGTTCGGTAAACGTTTTGTTTCCAGGACGGCTGTTCAAGCGTTTTTCTGAATTAACTGATGCAGTATTTGCAACAATATTTCCCCAAACCCAAAGATATTCAGTTTACTATCATAAATGACTAAGAAAATCTGAAAATATTCACATTCATGAACCAATGGCCAGTGAATCTATGACAGTTAATCAATCTTTGCAATTATTGCAGATTCATTTTCTGTAAATCAACAAATTACATAATCTAATTATTCAAAACTACAACTGCTCAAACAATTCTGCTGTCATGGAGAGATAACAACGTTCACAAAGTTTTTATTCGCCCAAATGGAGATGTAAAGAGCCAACTCAATTAAATTCAGACTAAAATAAACATTTGTTCAGTATTATTCATCAGACCAGCTCTGATCAAATACATGTGGCCCATATGTATTATTATTATTATGTATTATTATATGCTATTTTATGTTAAAAGGGAAAGTTTGGATATTTTGAGGAGTTGTGAGGTACTTATCTAGAGCCAGTATGTTACCTAGATGGTGATCGTCACGCCCCCAGTTTGTACCTTGCTTAACTTCTGATGTTAGTATACCTGCTTGTCCAAACTTGGGGGGTACTGGACGCAATTGGGAATACAATGACTATTGATAAGTATCCCCATTTCACAATATCCAAACTATTCCTAAGTGCTGTAAGTGGGGAGACCTCCGATCATGACCATGACCATGTATATGTATATATGTTTTACCAATACACTGACTGTCCTTGCTCCATGTATGAAATAGGAATAAAACAAACTATTCTTTAGTTGTCTGTGGAAACCAGGAACTCCCTCAATGTCCCCTCATCTTTCTTCAATAGCAAGAACTTACAGTCTCCATTTTCACATGCATCCCCTACGTTATCTCAGATTAGCTAGCTAATGCTAACCAGTAACTTGCAAGTTACTGTCAAACTTTGTGCTGCATGGCAACACAAAAAGATGACCACCCCATAAGCGTTTGCTCTCTCTGCAGCTAGCAAAGCAAACAGCTGCACTCTGCATTTAAGCAGAAGAATAAAGCTCCTATCTGATCACAGCCTAGAAGAGTGTTGTAAGAGGGAGAGCGCATGAGGGATAGAGAGAGAGACAGAGAAGCCTGTTAAAGCGAGTGCTTGCCACTGCTGTCAATGGTTCTTTAGGTAAATTGGGCAGGTAAAATTACACACTACGGTAGTCGGGATACGGAGACTTTAGTATACCATATATATATATATATATATATATATATATATATATATATATGTCATTAAGAAATAAGGAGAAATACGTAGAGAATGAAGAGCAATTGTGTAATGTGAAAACCACATGTGCCTATGTGAAACATATCCCATGAGAAATTGTGTTTCACATGTGGTAAATGCATGTGCATTTTTGTTAAGGGAAATGACATTAAGTATAGTGTTTATAGCTATCTTTGTTTTTGATGAACATTTGTGGCAATAAAGTCGTAAGTGGGAAGGATTTGCATTTGAAGCATTTGTGGGCAAGCAGCAGATTTATAAAGCCAAGTAAATGAGAGACGGTATGGAAGGAGAGAAAAACGGTTTATGGTAATTTAAAATGCAGAGAAAAGGCAAGGGGGAGGATTGGAGGCAGAGGGAGAGAATGAGAGAGAGAGCCAGAGAGAGAGAAGGAGGGGATAGATGGGTGATGTCATATCCAGCTGGCTCAGAACTGGGTGCCCGTATCTGATGTGAGCCACTCCCTTATAAAAAATAACGAGTCCTCGGAAAAATGATTAATTGCCCGACAGCACAAAGTTTATAGAAAAGAAAAAGAGACGGCTGTGGGGAGGTGATGGGGTTCCTTGAGCAGAAAATAGCCAAAGAGTGCTACTGAGAGAGAGGTTGAGAGAGTGCAACATCAAAAGGGAAACAAAGAGAGAAAAGGAGAGAGATGTTGGGGTACAGAGAGATTGGAGGAAAAGCAGCAACAGAGAGACAGCGGAGAGGGATGAAGAGGGGAAGTGAAAGAGAAAGAGAGAGAGAGAGAGAGAGAAAAGAAAGAAAAGCAGAAAAGGAGCGAGTCAGACAAACAGAGAGGGAGTAGCAACGAGAATGAGAGGCATTCATTAATATGATGTTCGTTATCTCTGACCGACTCCCTCAACAAATGTTCCTCTGTGTTCTCTAGTGTGCTATTCAATAGACCTAGCTGTGTGTATAGTGTGTGTGTGGTGTGTGTGTGTGTGTGTGTGTGTGTGTGTGTGTGTGTGTGTGTGCGTGTGCGTGTGTGTGTGCGTGTGCATGTGCGAGAGTTTGTGTGTGTTCATAA
This sequence comes from Sander lucioperca, assembly GCF_008315115.2. Taxonomy (NCBI): domain Eukaryota; kingdom Metazoa; phylum Chordata; class Actinopteri; order Perciformes; family Percidae; genus Sander; species Sander lucioperca. Next base: position 9,339,978 of record NC_050176.1, read on the forward strand.
AGTATCTCTTTACAGCACAAATGTGTGAATGCATGCGTGTACTGTGACCACTCTCATGGGCAAATCCTTCAAATTGAACACATCCTTACTGAACTTGAAGTCTACAGAACATCACACTCATGCAAAGTGGAAAGAGGCTTGAAATTGAAGCAGAAATCTTCAGCCACGGATGCCATCTTGGAGATTGTGCATCACCAACATAACGGTGAACTAAAAATATACTGTAAATTTGGCTCCAAATTCAGATTTTGTCTATTTCACAGACGCACATCCATTAGTTTTGGGATATTCCATTGTCCATTAACTTGCCTATACATCTTAGAAACACAGATCCATAAAAATGTTCATAATAATGATATTATTTTAATTATTTATACACTGGTATACACTGATTTGTGATGCAACTAAACTCAGTGTTTGAGCTTTGCAGTCTTACATACTAATATAAATATAAAATGGATAATAATTCTTGTGGTTTACATCCTCAGCAGAATGTGATTGGGTGAAGTGATAAGCATATCCCTTTTTGTTACAGCATGGCAATGTCAGGGTGGGGACAGAACTCAGACGCAGAACTGAAGTTAGTGCAAAATAATATTTAGGTTAGTTTATTAGGTACTGAGTGAGCGATTTGACAGTGGGGAAACTGGGTCCGTAGTTGGCTGCAGACTGGCAGTTGAGATGGCTGGGTCTGAGGTAAGGTTGAGCTGGCAGGAGTTTCTTAGGGTGAGTATTTCTGGAACACGGAAACAAACAAATTAGTTCAAGACAAGCAACAGGACTGGAAATAACTAACGTGAGCTGCAGTAGTCTCGTGCTAGAGGTAAGTAACAATCCGGCAGGGAGAGGAAGGTCACACTCTTCTTTAAACGCGGATGATGAGCTGATGAATTTCAGGTGCGCAGATTTGGAATAGGTGCCAGGTGCGGGAAGAGAGCACCAGGTGGGGGCGTGTCCACACACTGTGGAGAATGACGTTAAAGGAAAAACCAAAACACACCAGCCACACTGCACAACAAAATGAGGAAATTAAAAAAAAAACACAGTCACACCCACACCAGACAGTCACCGGAGCGTGACAGGCAAGGTGTTTTCCGCTTGGCTAGCAGAGGAGGTCTGAGTCTATGAGGTAACATTATTCAGTATATCTGACCTGCCTTGCCTTGCCTCCAGTCATCATATCTAATACTGTAGGTTAGGAGGACAGTAATACATTGTATTTCTGATGAAGATTTATACAGTACACCACAGTTATAGGTATAAAAAAACGCAGTTGGTAAAAATCAATTTAAATCTCATATTCTGGCTTATAAAATAGTGTGGTATTCAAGGACAATGACAATATGCTCTACAGCATTTCACTTGTGTCCAAAGTTATTCAACTTATTGTTCTGAATTCTGGGATATTTTATAACAAACTGCAGGGTTTGTACCACAGACCTTCAAGAGAACAATCTGCCCCAAACTAAGATAATAATAGATTGTGTTTCAGAACTTGTCACTAACAGAGACCCTGTTCTCCCCTCTCCTCCTCTTCTCCTTTGGTCACCTAAACATGCCTTATTTCCTCTGCCCTCCTCTTCTCTTTTGGTCATCACACCTCCTCTCCTCCCCTTTCTTTTTCTCCTCTCCACTGCTCTCTTCTCCTCCTTTTGTCACCACACCTCCTCTCATCCTCTCCTATCCACTCTTCATGTTTCTCTTTGCCTTCTCTCCACTGCCTTTTTCTCCGTCATTTGTCACCTCTCCTTTCCTCATCCTTTTTTTGCACCACACCCCCTCTCCTCCTATCCTATCCTTGCCTCTCCTCTCCTCTGCTTTTCTCCTTATTCAGAAAGTCTGTGACAGATAAAAGTAAAAAGCCCTGGTGGTCGGCAGGCGGCGACACCTTATTATGCAGGAGAATGATGAAGACAATTTGCACCATAAGAAAGAAAGAAAGAAAGAAAGAAAGAAAGAAAAAAATATGATCTATTTTCCTGTGATATTCATATTCATATAGATGCATAGCCTACTGTATCACACACACACACACACACACACACACACACACACACACACACACACACACACACACACACACACACACAGAGGCAACAACCTCAGACTTTCTGCAACAGCCTTCCAACAGCCTCTGCATTTAAATCTCGTTCATGTCTTTAGTGGCAAAGCAGCATTTTTCGATTCATCTACTTGATTAGAACGAGCCTTAACCTCTCCCTCCTTCTCCCACTTTCTCTACCACACACACACACACACACACACACACACACACACACACACACACACGCATACAAACACGCACGCACGCACGCACGCACACACACACACACACACACACACACACACACACACACACACACACACACACCGGTGCGTCAGTCATTGGAATAATATACAGCATAAACCTTTCTTCCTTCCTTCTCTCGTCTCATCTCTCGCAGCTCCCCTCATCTGCTCTCTTCTGCATTTCTCCCACCAGGTATCTCTCCCGCTCTCTCCTCCTCTCTTTTCCCTCCCTCCCTCTCTCTCTCTCTCTCTCTCTCTCTCTGACCCCTCTCTCTCTTTCCCTTTTCTTTCGGGGAGACTTGATATCTCTGGCGGTTTGCCGCATGGAAGTCGCCCAGGCAAGGCAGAATATCTTCTGTCTGATCTGGACTCCTTCTCTTCAGTTGCCGACCACTGCACGAGCAGACACAACATCACACTCACATGTAGTGGGATTCAACGGGATATAACGGCATTTATCCGCTGACCGACTGACAGGAGAGTCTAAATCCCGTCTTCATTCCTGCAGTGGGGGAATATTTCTTACTCAGATGTAACAACAAAAAAAAGACCTACCGGATCGTCAAGTGCGCAAAAGCCGCATTTTGAAACATTACGTAGCTATTCTATTCTATTTCTATATTGTTTTCTATTCCCTCGATCCCCTGCTCGGACAAACCGGGAACCGCAGGTGGGGGGGCGCTTCCACGGCATGGAGTCCTGATTTTACCAAGCGACCCACCGGGATGAATGAAACTGAGAAAACCCGTCGCCGTGGTGGAATATTAACAACCTAATCCTAACAACAATAACAAATGGGATGTTGCAGCAGAGTTTGGGACTCTAGAGAGCATTCCAACTTTATTCGTCTCCGTTTTTAGTCTCTTTCCCTCTCATATTCTTCGCCTGTGGGACTCCTATTTTTGTGACTGATTTTGCAGTACTTCACCCCTCTATCATGGACCGGTCGACATCTTTGGATATAGAGGCGCTCAAGGTAAGACGCTCACAGCCGGGCGGCGCGCACTTGTTCCAGGGAAGAGAGTCGCGATCCCCTGCTGGATGGGTGACTGGGTGGCCTGTAAGGTGACGGGGTATGGTGGTTGGCTGGTCGGATGACTGTTATCAATGGGTGGCAGGTTGGATTAATCTGCAGAAGAGTAGCAGATGCTACTGCTGTGCTGGGTGACTGATTGAGTGACTGGGTGTCTGGATGGGTGACCGGGTGGCAGTTTGGGTTAGTTGGATGACCCAATGGCTTTAGGTTGTTGGGAGGGCAGCTAGATGCAAGAGGTCTCGAGGTTCAATAAACGGATGGGGTTTGCCACTGTCGGAGTACCCAGCTCTGGGTTGTTGCAACATTATCCAAGAGCATCTCTCTCCCGCTCTGTCTCCGTTTCTACATCACACTCGTGCACAAATCCACACTCGTTCTACGCTAGTTAGGGAATAAAGAGAGTGGGACTGTGTGTGTCAGTATTCGGAGCGTGGGGTGAATTTCAATATGCTTTGCACAGAGAGTTGTTGCAGAGCTGCTGTGGGCGTCGGTGGGACGCTCGATAGACGGGACGGATTTTTGTCCAGAGGGTCTGGGTAAAAAAAGAAGAAGAGAAGAGCAGAGAGTGAAGGATGAGATGAAGACGCTATCTATTCTCTAGTCATTCTGCCAATTTATTTTCATTATTTTAATTTACTAGTTCAATAGTGTATTACCTGCTTAAAAGTGAAGTCTGTTCAATATTCCTAACTCAAGACAAAACTAAATATTCGACCTATGTGTGTGTGTGTGTGTGTGTGTGTGTGTGTGTGTGTGTGTGTGTGTGTGTGTGTGTGTGTGTGTGTGTGTGTGTGTGTGTGTGTGTGTATGTGTGGACAGTGGGGGATCTGGGTCGAACTATTGTTACAGACGGATTTGTGCTAATCAATCATTCCCTCAGCATTCAACCATCACTCAAATTGTATACATAAATGCAATCTATAGCAGCTAATTGGACATTTTGGTGTTTATGGGTGGTTGTATTTGTGTTGCGTGCACATGCATACTGTCACATCCAAAACCTGGATGGTGTTAACATTTAAGTACAATGATGAAAACGGTTTCCAATAGCAAAACTATGGGTCCCTACAGGAATACAGCTAAAAATAAGGAACTTATTGTAGAAATATTTGAGTGATACCATAATAAACCAAAATGTTCAGGCAGGTCACTATCACTATAGCAATTAAGTGCCACATGCGTACTGTAAGAATGTCACACTATCATCAGGGAATGTAATGTAGACAGGAAATGTCCATTTTCGATGTACCGCTGCTATTACTGATAACCAGTGATTGGATAAATCAGCAAATCGATGAGATTCCCCAGGGGTTTGACATTTCAAGTAACAGTTTATGTGATCACATTTCTGAGAAGGAGACCGGGATACTGCACTGATGCAGTGCTCTAAATTGACATTGACTTCAGCTGGCTGGTTGCAGACGCCAAAGAAGAATATTGGCATTCTGATTTAAAAATGACCTTAACTGTTAGCCAATGACCAGCAGAACTGTGAGAGTGATGATGTTTTTGTCTCATGTATGAGCTGTCCGGCCTTTTCTGATGTCATGTTTGATACACCCTGTTTTTGGCCAGGTGATTTAAATCATAACTTGTAACAAATTGTATCTGAGAGTGTAACAAATGAGAGTGTGCAGTGTTTGAATGTCTTGCATTCAGTTCAACGTAACTTATCTTCCTATGAATAATATTTTGTGAAGTTAAAACGAGGCTCTATCTGACTTGTTTTTAATCAAAGCTGAGTTATCTACACATTTCTCATCTTTGAAAGCTTTTCATGCTTGTGTTATGTAATTCAAAGAACCTTGGCAGGTTAAGCATTTAAAAATAAACTGAATATATGGTAGATTAATATGGTGTTATATCTCTGATGTTTAACATCCCATAGCAGCACTGTCAAACAAACCCTTAGAACTCCCAGATCACGACATGTTAAAGGGAAATTCCAGTATTTTCCAACCTGAGTTCCTTCAACTTTGCACTCGCTACCTCCATTGCAGAGATTTGGGACATGCCACTGGGGCAATGACTGGGGCAAGCAGCACAAACCTCCTCAAGCCTTCCAAATAAACGCTTGTTTCTGAGTACGACCAAAACTAAACACAGAAATAAGCCCCTTTGGCTAGCTATTGTAGCTATCTGCACGAGGACCTATTTTCCATACTCTGTTTCCTAAATCTCTACAATGGATGTGATGGGATGCAAACTCAAGATGCTCATAATAGTCAGAGCTGCCACAATTATGAGAACACCCAAGTCTAAAAATGCCAAAGTTTTCCTTTAACATATAAAAGCATATTACAGTTTGATGAGTGATTGCACCAATCAAATCTCAACCCTGACAGTGTTAGTCCATCGCTCTGCCCGTTGAGTTTAAAGGATTTATGTCCACTTCCACCAGTCCATCCATCCATCCATCTGCTGCTTGTTTTTTGCAGAGCTGGTGTCATATCCTTGGCAGTGCTGACAATGCCTGAGATCTAGTGCATTGGTAGTTGGCACTCAAAAGTACACACACACACAAACACACACACTGTCTCCTGCAGTGTTCTCCATTTGTAGTGAAGGTCGCAAATGTGTGTGTGTGTGTGTGTGTGTGTGTGTGTGTGTGTATGTGTGTGTGTGTGTGTGTGTGTGTGTGTGTGTGTATGTGTGTGTTTGTGTGTATGTGTGTGTGGGTTTGTTTGTTTGTGTGGGTATAGCCATGTTTATCTATATCCGTGAGGAGTAATCCTTCACAATCCGTACTTTTAATATATTTGGGAATTAATGTAAATAAATACAGTGTCCTCTGAAGAATAGCAAAACTTAAAATGTGTGTGTGTGTGTGTGTGTGTGTGTGTGTGTGTGTGTGTGTGTGTGTGTGTGTGTGTGTGTGTGTGTGTGCGTGGGTGCATACAGGTTTGTTAGCCAGCTGGCCTCTCAAACTTTAAAGTAAACTGGAGACAAACACACACACACACACACACACACACACACACACACACAGAGCAATCTAATCTAATGAAAAGCCAGGTTTTTCAGTCAGTCAAGTCTGTGTGTCTGAGTGTGTGTGCCTCAAAGAGCAATCACAGGAAATGAAAAGCGAACAAGGACAACATTGGGACATTAGAAAGTCACTGCATTATATCAAATATACAAGTGGTATGTGTGTGTTTGTGTTCCTATGTGTGTGTCTGGATTTGACCAAAGACCTATCTGCTTGTAAATCAGTGCAGGTTTCGATATCAATGGAGCAGTTTAAGTGTTATTGATCTTTAGTAATAGCTGCACCATAAATTATATGCAGTATAATAAAGGCAGTCAGATTGAATATGACCCTCTACATCAGAGCCTCTCAACTTGTTACAGGAACAGGTATTGGAAAAGCCAAGAGTAGTTTAATTTTGGTAGTGCTAGATCAAAAGTTAAGTTTTTAACCCTGATGTAACCAGGCAAGACCAAACAAAATAAATCCATACTTAACAGCATTGTTGGGTCATAGCAGGACCCAAAATATTGAGTTAACTGGCCACTATGATGGGCAAAAATCTCACAACCTAAAAAGCCATTTTAATAATTTTTCTTAACTCATACTTAAATTAGAATAAGACCTCTAAATTACTGTTGGCTGCTAGTCTAGACATAGACCTATTTATCAGATACTTTCACTTATTCACACGTCAACTAGATTTTCACAATTGAGCAGAACCTCCAATTGATGGTTAGTTACCTGCCAAAGGGACTGGCAAAGTAAACCAACTTATAGTACAAGCCTCAGTCAGAATGAACCAGTATTTGCATGGTGGCTGCTTTCCCACACTGTTTGCACTCTTTCACACAACCCCATTTGGTAACCACCCAGTGCAGCTAAGGTTTTGCATTTCTGGCCACTGAGCAGCTCAATTGGAACAATTTGGGGTTCAGTACCTCTTCCAAGGGCACTTCAACAGTAGCTTCTGAGGGATGGGAGAACATTATTCATTCATTTAAGCCAGCCAGCCCCAAGCCTGCCTCTCTAACCTTCAGGCGAGCACAATTCCTCATCTATTATCAGGCACCGGTTCAGTTTAACCATCTAACAAGCACAAGCAGACACCACACCTGAACTGATGACTAAACGTGCTGCCATGTGAAATACATTATATTTTGGTGACAGTTATGTTTGTAGAAGCTTCCAGTGTGGCAGCTGCACAAATTGAAAAGTGGGCGCCTCACTCTGAGCCAAACAGACTTCATTCCTACAGTGGAGCCTTCCCAAACATCTACATGTGAAAACCATTGCAGATAGGCTATGCTGTATTAGGTTTACCATGGGTGACATCACATTAATAACAAAGCCTCCAGGGTGCCAAATGATTACAGTAACAGGATGTGTATTGATAGACGGCCACAGCAGATTTTAACTTGGCAATTTTTCAACCTTTGGGATGTGACCCCATATGGGATCACATAATATGCAAATGAACTGTAGAAAAGATTTAAGACTGATGTATGTATGTATGATGTGTATGATATATGTCTGTGTTAGTTATTGTTTAAAATTGAATGGGTTGAAAACAATCATTATTTGGAGATCCCTCAGTACTCTTGCAAACAGTATAGTAAAGAATGCCATACAAGGTTCAACATTCAAAGTTCAGTTATTGTAATTCTACAACACACGGTTGCAGAACAAAATATATATACATTGCTGTAATCATGAAAATATTGGGACTTAATAAGTAAGTCGACTGATGTGTCAACTGAGTTAAAAAGCTGCCTTCGACATCACACCTTACTTCATTCATTGACGTGTACTGACGTCATCATTGTGACATAATTCCAGAGCAATCTGTGGATCAGTGTGGCCAATATTTAAGTTACAATGTTTTCATTTCAGACGACGTTATTGCAACACAGTTGCAGTTGTAGCAGTGATCAGCTGGTAATAGCCAGCTAGAGTTGTTAGTTAGCTAATGGTTGCAATATAAAGTTGATTTAGTTTATTATTACTGTAAACACATTACCCCTTTGTCACTCACGTATACACAATAAAACAAACATCTCAATCAGACTGAGTAACATTTTTGCCATCCTTACAACAGCTTTTAGCGGATACCGTCTCCATTTATAATTGTCTTTCAAATCTTTAGGTTGCTGTTTTCCAAAGTAAAACTAAACCAACTAAACACAGTTCCTAGCAAGCAGCAGTTGTTAGTGTCACTAGTGTCTTTCTCATATATCCACTAGTGGCAGGCATCTGAAACTCTAAACGCTGGTCCCTAGATATTTGTCATGCAGTAGTGCATCCTTGTCCAGATTCCTAGACTGAACAAATGTAAATCAAAAATTCTAGGTGTTTACTATGCAATGCAAGGAAACATGGAGAATTTTAAAGCTACCCGTTTGACAGCTGCAGAACAGCCTGAACTTTATGTCCTTATAGTAAAGGCAAGATCCTTTCCTCTTGGCTTTCTTATGCTTTTACTTGCACGCACGCACCCACACACACACACACACACACACACACACACACACACACACACACACACACACACACACACACACACACACACACACACACACACACACACTACTCAAGGTAAGTTGCCAAGTCCAGTAGTCAGTCACCTTCTTTCTCCACATCGTCCATTTTACAGGTAATTAGCTGTTCCCTGCAGAAAGGCCATCTCCATTAGACTGTGTGTGTGTGTGTGTGTGTGTGTGTGTGTGTGTGTGTGTGTGTGTGTGTGTGTGTGTGCGTGTGTGTGTGTGTGTGTGTGTGTGTGTGTGTGTGTGTGCTTGGGGTGGATGTGCTGCTCAAGTAGCATTGTTTAAAGGTCTAATAGCTTGCGGGCTACTGTTGGCCTTCTAAAGGTTAACTTATATTATTTAGACTGTGTGTGCATACATATTCATGTGTGTGATTTTGTATGTTTGTTGAGCAACAGAGTGAAGTAATTCACACTGTGGAACCCTTAATATCTGCATTGCTTGCAAATGTGTGTTTATGTGTGTGCCTTTTAGTCTGTGTGTGTGCTCCCCACCACTCCACAAAATGAAGTGGCAGAAGGTAAGCTTAACCAGCTTGCTGCACTTCATTTAAGAAATACCAATATTTTGGAAAGTACACATTTGCTCTCTTCGTCGGAGTTAGATGGTAAGTTTAGGGTCAGTTTCTTCTCTGTGCTTTCTCTGCTGAAGTTTCTCTGTGACGTATTTAACTTAGCTTAGCCCAAAGAGTAGAATCAGTTGGATGCCTAGCTCCATCAAAAGTGTCCTCTGACAACTCCACTATTGTCATATTTATTTGTTTTTTTTGTGTATTTAACACTTGTAGAAATGGAAGTGAGAAAATGTGCATTAAGGAGTAATTATTGTGAGTGCACTGAATGTATTTACTGACCAACAACAGATAGCCCTGGTGACCTCATGCAGCATCTCAGAAGTTCTGTCATGGTTGTGAAGTGCCCAGTTTTGCACAATTTTCCATTTTTGAACAAAACCCAAGTGATTCAAAGAAGATGTTTTGACTAGCTAACAAACCTTTTCTCATTTGGTGAAGGCTAGCTTCTTTGTCATTTCCAAACTGAGCTAAACTAAGCCTAAACATGGTTTGGGCCCGCTGTACACTCTTTGTGTACTGAAAACACAAAGTCAATCTTTCATCCAACTCTTGGTAAGGCAACAAAGATGTGTATCCCCCAAAAAGCTGGTTAAAACTTGTAACAGACACAAACAACATACAAAAGCAATACTTTTTTAAAATATTTATTAACAAATGCACATGGCAGTCAAATGGCAAATCAAAATGACAGTCAATACATTTCAAACAATTAGTGCAAGCTGACAAGGAGCACGTTCATTTAGTTTTGTTTGTTGGACCTCTGCATCCATGGAATTATTTTTTGAATCTTGCCTTAGGCCACATACAATATATGTGAGTCGTGAGTATGTGTGTGTGTTTGTGTGTGTGTGTGTGTGTGTGTGTTGGGGGTGCACTGAATGTTTTATTTGTGCTATCCGTATTTTAAAGTGTTTTCCCCACAACTGACTTTGGTTGTGTTTAATTAGTGTAGCTATTAACTCGAGAAAGGAATGTGGATGTTGATGGTCTAAGAGACTGACACCTAGCTGTCATTTGCAAAGGGTAAGTATAACCCTAAATTATATTATGTTGAATACATACAATGGCTTTTTCAGAGGAGGGGAATTAACATTTTGACACTTACATATTGTATCAACCCAGGTCCTTGAAGAACTTGATGGGCAATCATGTTGTTATTGGTGGCTGGATAACCTACGGTTTGCGTTGCATAGCTCACCACACACAGAACAGATGCCCAATGTGGCTTCAGCTGGTAAACTTTTTACAACACCATAACAGCATGTATCATCCCATATCAATGCATGTGTGTGGTGACAGTCAACATTTATGTGGTGAAATCTGATGGTGACTGGCACAGAATGCAGATTTCAAGCTAACTTGGTATGGACCAGATAGATGCTGTGAAAATCCTCTGGGTGCAGGCTGGTGGTGCGTAAAGCAGCAGGTGTAGGGGGGTGCAATGTTGATAAAAACAAGTTAGTGCAAACCACTAACCTACATACTATCTATTACCATTATTACTATAATGTTCAAAACACTTTGGTGGTCAAAGCCGAGCCGAGCCGAGCCGAGTGACCGAGCTGAATAGGGCAAATTTAATTATTTTCAAGAAATGCTGGTATTGCCAAGCCAATGTTTTACAGAATTAGCCTGTGTGCTCTGCAAATAAATGGTGTTGGAAGCTAAACACACTGCATGAAATTACATGGTGAGCACTGACTACATTCAAGTAGAGTTTACTCAAGCAGCCGAGATGTTTCAGGGACACAGGCAGCATCTGCTTAGTCACAATTACCGATATATAGACTTTTATTATTAAATTATAGACAGGGAAGGTGTGTGTGGGAATGCACTGGTCCACATGTGTACCTGGGAAAGTGAAAGCCGAGTGGACTGGGGTGTTTTTTAAGCGGAGAGAAACATAATGGTGTTGAACTTGGCCCTGGGGAAGCTCCAAGGTCCACATCACTGTACAGTGGTAATAGTTATACACGCACACACAGCTCTGCAGACCATCACTTAATGCTAATAATACCTTGTGGGGAGAAATGTGTGTGGATGCATTAACATATAACCCTTTGCGTTCACATACAAACACAGAAACGAACACCAACACATGTTTGCCTCAGGCATATTTACTGCACCTTGGCCCTAGATCACCACTCATGGCAGTAATCACACACACACACACACACACACACACACACACACACACACACACACACACACACACACACACACACACACACACACATACACACATCCCCAGTCTTAACAGTGACTGATGCTTCACCTCACTACCTGCCACTCAACCTTTCCTCTGTAAGCCTCAGGGTGTTTGTGTGACTGTGTGTGTGTGTGTGTGTGTGTGTGTGTGTGTGTGTGTGTGTGTGTGTGTGTGTGTGTGTGTTTGTATGTGTGCCTTCTATTTCCCATGTTAGCCAACCTTGACTAGAGGAAATGCTTTGTCCGTTCTGACATACTGTTGTAGCTACATAGTCCCTCTTGCACTGCAGTCATTTTGACGTCAGTATGTGTATGTGAAAGCGAGCAAATGTGTGTGTTAGAGCTAATGTACGAGTGTGTCTCTGCATATATACAGTAATTCAACTGCAAATCATGGAATCATGGGCTCAACACCAGCACTTTAAGTGGCATCCTACTTCTTGTCCCAGAAAAAGCAAAATAGCTACAACTACAACAATAAGAAATAATTTACACACTTGGAGAGGATATGAGTTTCCCTCCATTGCCTGGGTGAAATGTCTGCTAAAGTGCCGGCTTTAATAAACCAGTTACCCAAATCTGTCATTTTAGCTTGGCATTTGGGGGAAATGTGGATTAAGTTGGCCTATGGTTATAGTTGCAGTAGGCAAGATTTTGATATACAATTACAGCAACCTTACTCACCTAAATCACAACGTAACGCTGCAACAGAGAATAGCTGAATGAATAAAAATGTGAGAGTAAAATACAAGCTGTCACTGTGCTCACAGCAATGAACCAACCCTTCCGAACAGAAAAAGCATGGCTCAGCAACAATAGATCTGTTTCCTTAATTCATTGGTATTCTGGGTTGGGTGTAGTTTAGAAAGATCATACAGCAGTCCCAGGTAGTTTCAAATAGTTACACACGCCTTGCTGCCATTTGAAGCTTAAAGTTATCCAGTTGAAATCCCGATACAGTCTACACACAGTATCATTCATCTGTTTGGCACTATTTTTACACATCACTCTATCATGTTACAAGAAGAAGAAATGCATGTGCTTAATTTGTTGGACTGCTTGTAAAAAGGTGCATTATTACAGGGATCATAATAAATGCTATCTTAGATTTAGATGTCAATATGTATATAAGAGTCTACAGCGATGCTAGGCTGTACTTAGGTAGACTGTTTTTTTGAGCTACATGCTAACACCAGCATGGCAACATGGGATGGAAATGCCATTAGTTTAGCCGGTATGGGGCAGGTGTAGTAAGGGAATCACCAAAGTGATTACAATTCATCCTGAAGGTGACATGAAAGTCTGTACCAAGTTTCATGGCAATTTATCCAATAGTTGAGATGTTTTATCCATTATCACAAATTTCAGCCTCATGGTGGTGCTAGAGGTAAAGTCAGGGGATCACCAAAGTCATTATGTATCATCATTTCGGTAGCATGAATGCCTGTACAAAATGTTGGGCCAATCCATTTAATAAATATTGAAATATGTCACTGGATGAATTAAGACTTTGACCTACTGGTGGCGCAAGATAAAAGTCAGGTGATCCTTGGATTCATTTCTTGGGCACTGTGGATATTTGTTCTAAATTTAATGACAATCTATCGTCTTAAAGTCATATCAAACAAACACAGGACTTTCACCTGGGAGACCGATATTCGTGTCCTGTGTGAAACCAAAAGTTAGCATTGACTTTTTTTAAATTACGTAGGCTATGTTAGTTAACTAACGCCACAAATGTCAGTATTTTAACCCAAACCACAATCTTTTACTAAACCTAACCAAGTAGTTTTGTTGCCTTAACATAACCAAGAAATGTATGTTTTGTTTGAATTCACAGAACGGAACTCCCAGAGTGTTAAAAAGTGATGCCAGTGAGGGTCCAGACCAAGGTGATGGCGACCCTTAACACAGAATGGATGTTAACGGCCTTCTGAACCTACTACTAATTGTAGCAGGCCCCTTCTAACCCATATCAATGACGCTGATAACCACTGATAACGCCCATTCAATGGAGTGATAACATTCATAACTGGTGTGTGGATGTGGTGATATTGATAAACTGTAACAACAAGAAGTTGCCATTAACTAATGTCACAATAGAAAATCCTTTCCTCAGCGATGGGTGGGACATTGTTAGTATTGGGGGGTGGCAGTAGCTCAGTCCATGGGGAGTTGGGTTGGGAACTGGAGGGTCGCAGGTTCAAGTACCTGTACAGACCAAAGTATGGAGTGTGGACTGACAGAAGGAGAGGTGCCAGTTCGTCTCCTGGGCACTGCCAAGGTGCTCTTGAGCAAGGCACCAAACCCCGCAACTGCTCAGGCCGCCTGTCCAGCAGTTACAGCCCCCTCACTCTGACATCTCTCCATTTGTGCATGTAAAATGACCTGAGCATGTGTGTGTATTTAAGGCCTTTGTGTAATTTATTCTAACAACAGAGGGAAAAAAAATGTATTTCCCCCCTGGGGATCAATAAAAGTATCAATTATTATTATTGTAAAACTGTTCTTATAATTTTAGATTTGGTGAAACAGTTTTGTGGGTAGCAATATTTGTGTGCTGATTCAGGCAGCCTGCACTGGAGTGGCGCAGACATGAGATTTTAATACTAACATTGTGATCAAGGCTCATGACAACAGTCATCCTTGATATGTCAAATTGGTTGATTGCTTGCAGCTGATTTGATGACAGTATGATCTATTGCTGCGATTCTGGCATTGACAGTTAAATGCTTATATCAGCTGGCCTGCCACTGACGTGCTGCATACATTATTGTAAATATTGCAACTTCAAGATATATTTACTAAGATTCAGTGTGTACCTACTGTATGAAATTTCCTTAACTTACTAAAATGTTCAGCTGCACATTAGGGATGTGCATTTTGAGTTTCATCTACATGAGCCTTTTCTCCTGCTTCCCCTTTAAATCCTTTTGAGACAAGGTAATCATGTTGTGCCTGTCAATAAGATTGAAATGATTTGGCTCCATTTAATTTGCAGCCTAAACTCCTGCCCCTGCTACAAGCCTGTTCACTACATATGGAGTATTAGACTTTAATATGAGGTATATTCCACCATGAAGGGACATTTACATTTGTCATTATGTGCACTGCCGCAGGCTATGTCCCCCTGTCCAGCAATGACAAGTTAATAGACTGCTTTGCCCCGGGGCTAAACAGGGACTTACGTCCATTATTAATCTCAGTCATTTAACTCTACCCAAATTGCCATCATCATTTGGAGATTATTGCAACATGACTCAATTTGTCAACAACATTATAATTTGAAATTACATAATACTGCAATGACAAGGTAATCACGATCTAGTAATTATTACCTGATTCTGCTATGACAGGCTAATGGCCACCTGTGTTTTTTGTCAGTTACACAAATCAATGCCTTTTTATTGTGGCTGTATTGCAAACACAGAGGCTGATTAAGCAATTTGTAATATAGATTATAAATGAAAGTGAATGCTTTTAGCTGCAGGGGCTGCTTTTCTGTTCATTAATGTGTCTAAAATACTGTCCTTAAACTATGCTAAACTTATTAATGGCAGTGAAATATTTAGTTTCAGTTTTTTTATAAACTTCATTACATTATGTTAATTTTGCTTTGTGTACTTAAAATATAAACAGTGTTTTACTCATTTCTGACCAAAGATCTTGAAAGAAATCTCCAAAGTGTCCCCCATGTTAATGACGTGAGATACGCACAGAACTCAAAGCAAAATAGGGCTTGTTGTATCATTTTAACTTCCTGTTTCCTCAACCACCAACTCACACTATTTTTCCCGATAACATTTAGTTTGTCATTTCCCTGCAGCAAGCTATGGTATCATCTGCCACAGCCTGGCTATCATTTACAGAGACTGTGCGCGTGACACTGGAATGACAGGCTAATATTAGTCTTTCCAGCCGCCATCTTGTCTTGTCTGTCAACTTCCAAACCACAGCCTCTGCTGCCACTCATGACATAAACTCAGCTTAAGATCCCAGTCAAATGAAAAATTAAGGTCGGAGGATTTTTTTTTGCCTCTGTGATAAATAACCATGTTTGCACTTTAAACGAAGAAAACAATCCTTGCCTAGTTCAGACCTGTACAGTTATGTTCATTTCAGAACAGAACTCTGCTGCAGTACGAATTCAGATTGATTCACTCTACTTTAGACATGTTTAAGTTGAGCTGTTTCACTCTTGGTTAATGTAGTTTAGTTGAATTTCTGTTTGGTTTGGTCACTTTATTTAGTCCAGTCCAGGTTAGTTCAGGCCAGGCCATTTTGGATCAGCGTAATAGTCCAGTCCAGTTTAGTTTTAATTAATGGTACACTTCAGCTTTATTTGACATTGTGCAATGAGTACTTTCAGACAAGCATCATACCACATGATCACTTGAGATTACCTCTTCAGGGTGACTGGTGAAATACAGTCAAACATACCAGAGAGACAGGGGGATAACATTATGTGAGTCCTGATAAAACAAACATGTGCCCTAATTCACTCTGCATCAACGGTACTTCACGTTGTACTGTATACTGTATGTCCCAGCAGTAGCACCTTTACATTATCCCACTAGCAGCACAGTGCATTTATCTGTACGTTGTATCTGCCTTCCTGTCTCTTAGTCCCCTGACAAGTATATCATCTCTTCTCCTGCTGTGACAGCACAATCCTGATATCTGTCACTTCCACAGGCCAGGCTGGGCCACACGCACATTCTGAGCAGACACAATCACATACAGAGCCACACAGGAAGAGGCAATCACATTACACACGCCGGCATCCACGCGCACACAGAAACACTTTTTGTCAGAGGGATTCTCGCCCACTCAAGGGCAGAGCAGTGACACCTCATCATGAGCCAAATGAAGCAAAAGTGGCAAGGAGAGGAGGAGGAGAAGAGGAGAGATTGAGGGATGGATGGAGCGGAACGACGGAGCAATATGGAGGGGGATGAGTGGAGCTATATGCCAGCGAGGCGACCGGCGCCAGGCTTCAGATTTCAGGGGCATGAAATAGGCTCTGGGAAACATTGAGGAACAGACAGAGAGGGAGAGAAAAAGTGAGGTGGGTGGTAAAAAGTAAAGAATGAACATTCTAAGTTCTAGTCTAATTCTAGCAATTGCAGCAAAATACAGGCCAACATAAAAACACCAACATATTTGCTGGGTATGAATAACATAGGGAAATGGAACAAGATGCATTGTGTGTGTCCTGCAGTAAACAGTGACTGATGAAGTGATCATTTAGTGTACATTTTCGAACCATGTTGTTATTAACATGACACTTTCAAGGTTCCTGTCTATCTGGTTTAATCATCTGCCGTTTGTTTCTGTTTTTGCTTTTGCAGTAATTCAAGTAGATTTCATGCCGGCAAACTATAATTTACTTTAATCGAGAGAGAGAGCGAGAGAGAGAGAGAGAGAGAGAGAGAGAGAGAGAGAGAGAGAGAGAGAGAGAGAGAGAGAGAGGGTGAAAAAAAGAAAATAGGGGATACAATTATTTCATGTCATTTCATTTCATGTGTGTGAGCCAGACAACCACACCGTGAGAAACAGAGCTAGAGAAAGATAGGTTGGTCTCTCTTCCCAGCTCACATTACCATGCTTTACACATCATGCGTCTCCTTTACAGTAATTCACTTGGATTACATTCACACCTGACATTAAAGTATGCCTACTGTATGCACAATGAATTGGATTTCTATTTCCTTTGCTAAAATACAAATGTCACTTCCTTTATAATATTTCCATGACTATAAACACATATAATTCTGCTCGTGCATGTACTGGTTACCTGACAATCCATTTTGACAAGTGTGCTGCCTGATGCCTGTCTGAACTGCATTAGTGGTTTGATTAAATATGTGCATAAAGATTGATATTTTTTTCACACGTCTACACACGGAGCTGGTTTTCAATGTGTCCAAATGCACCTGTGATTACATCCAGATGCTGATGTTTTGCTCTTCAATGCATTTTAAAAGCATTTATATTTAAATTTATGGCAATTACACTTTGATCTTCCATAGCTCATGTTGCGAAATTCCGAAAACAAAAGTGGGACACTGAGCGAGAGCGGGAGAAACTGAAAATATAAATTGTTGCAAAAAGAAAAGAAAAACATCCTTAAAATGAGGCAAAGTGAATGTGTAAGAGAAATTAAGCAGACTGGGACAAGGTCCTTGTCACCGACTGTCCCCGTCACTTTGAAGTGAGAGAATGAAGGATAGAGAGAGATGGAGTGATGGAGAGGAGGACAGAGGGCTGTGTTGCGCCTCAGAGAGTCACAGATGGAGAGTGATTATAATGCAGCAATAGACAGAGGACAGAGAGAAGAGGGGAGAGGGGTGAGGAGAAGAAGGGAGAAGGAGAGAAAGAGGTGAGTATGGAGTACTGAAAGGTTGAGATAATGCAGATAGGAAGACCAAACTGCGTTTGTGAGCAAGGAAGTTTAAGGTACGCAAAGAGAGGCCAGACTGAATGGAAAAGAGCAGGTGCCAAAAATTGTGACAACAGAACAAGGACTAAATAACATGTGAAATTGCCACAATATATATATATATATATATGTAATTTAAGCCTGGTTCTATCATCAACAGAGACATTGTAAACTGACTTGTATAGTTGCAACTTGCAAGTTTGATGCCATATTTAGTGCTGTTATGAAAACAATCTATTTCCACATACAGTATGTTAATTTGATAATGATAAATCCAATCATTACATTTGCATTGGCAGCTACTGTATTTATTTGCATTTTTTCACTATGATCAGATTTCATTTTTGTGTGTATTTTGAAGGAAATACGTTGAATGTAGGCACTCTCAGCTGTAACCAACATGGTAGGTGTGGGGCACAGAGATGCGAGATTGAAGCCTGGATTCAATCTTCTTTTGAAATAGACAGAGTCGTGTTTTATCGCTCTTTTGAAGATGGCAACAGAAATGATGAACACAGCCACACTTAAAGGTGCTGTAGGTAGGATTGTGAAGATCCAGGACTTAGCCAAAAAATGTGAGCACCAACAACTTCTCAGTCCCTTCCCCCTTTCTGCTAAAGCCCAAAACGGTCTCCTAAGCCCCTCCCCCCACAAGGGAGAATGGATGCGTGTGCATGAGCAGTGATTGCCACGCAGTTAGACACCCTCCCTGGCTCCTGGTTTTATAAGTCTTACCTACTGCATCTTTAACGACTGACGGTAACAGATTGTGCAGGAGCTCTTCAGTGAGTGGCTGGCAAACTTCAGAGTGAGGCTTCTACCCAGAAGGCAGGACTCTCTCACAAATGAGAACACAGAGTACTGAGTGCACACGCTCCTGGCTGAGCTCTGACCACCCACAGAGGTGGTCTGGCACCACATCCCTTCACATTTCCTTTGTAGAGCTGTGTGTGCATCTGTGTGTGTGTGTGTGTGTGTGTGTGTGTTTGCACTGTGTACTATGTGTGTGTTCTCCTTTTTAGTTAAGAATTCTGTGCATTTTAATAGCATGTTTGGTGGATGGATTGACATGAATATACATCACCGGCAAATCCTATTTTAGTCACTTAACCCTACATAATTTGTTTTACAGATCAACTTATTTTAAAATCAATTGACTATGATGTAGAAAAGAAAATGAGAACTAACAAAGCAGTAACACAAATTGAGAACCACTATTGTGATGTGAGATGTGAGTTGTTCCATGTGCTGTTGCTCTATCTTATTACTTCTGCACTTGTTTGATCTGAAATAGCTCTACATATTGTTTGTGCCATAAAAGACAATGGGCAGCTCATGCGCCTTTCATTCTTGAAATTGAAAAGTGCATTGTGGGAAAATAACTTATTCCGTTTTCTTATTGACATGAAAGAGATTTATTTGATATTGTGTTGTTGATGTTGTATCTTTTTTTTTTTTTATATGTGGGGATCCCCTTGATCTTGTCCTTATACCTGCTTTTGATGCTTTGTGTGCGTCCGTCTGTGCAGTGTGTGTGTGTGTGTGTGTTTGTGAATTTGTGGGCATATGCCTGTATTTGAATGGTTTGATGTCAGTTGTTTGTTCTGTTTGTATGGGTTGAGCATGTTCTATCCCTTCTACCCTTTCCATCCCTTCCCAGCATGCCGCAAACAAGGCATTCTCAAACACACAAATACACACATGTGCAGCACTGCAGCCTACCTCTCTGTCCCATAATCACCCCGACTTCTCTACAAAGAAAGTCCCGCAACAAGGGGATTGTTCCCTCTCAGCAGCAGACAACCACCACTTGGAATAACACGCCTTTATCAAGATTTACCACTTCCTGCGAATTAAGATGGTCAGTGATTGGGCTGGCAAACGGCACAACCCAACGCAATATATTTATTCATATATTTCTCCCAGGTTTTTCTTCCAATTACCAACCATGTCACAGAAATGTGCGTGGGATGGTGCTTATGGATTTAGCACATGAGCCAAGTGTCAGTTTCAATCTCCATATTTTTCCTCATTACAGTACATTCAAAATATGGCTAATGATGACAATCTCCTCCCAGGCTGGACTGAAAAAAACAAAAACATGGAGAGAATAAAAGACATGAAATCTAAATACTTATTTAGAGTCTGTAATTCAACATTTAATTCAAGTTCCCAAGCCAAGAGCATGTAAGGTAGAGTGTGCTTATGTACAAGCCCTCATAGTTACAAAGTACATGTTTGAGCCTATTGATGCCCATGCAAGACAAACACACCAGAGAAGTAATCCATTAGAGTTAGTTAAGTGCACCACCGTGAATCTCTTCCTGTTCCCACCACGACTCTCCACCAAACCCCCCCCCAACTTTTATTCCTTTAGTTGCCATTTGAAAACCTATTCTCTTTATTGGAGGCAAACAGAGCAAAGAAAGAGAAGAGAGAGTGAAATGTCTTTGATGTGTAATAGATACTCTACTATTCCTTTTGAGGGGCACCTCCTTAGAAATTGTAGCTTTTTCATTCTTTCTTTCTTCCTTCCTACCTTACTTTCCTTCTTTCCTCTGGCATACTTTTGTCTGTATTGATTTTTCCAGACATGAAAGTGGGTGCAGATAGCGTCTGTATCGGATAGGTTTGATGTGTGTGTACCTCTACGTATGTGTGTGTGTGTGTGTGTGTGTGTGTGTGTGTGTGTGTGTGTGTGTGTTTGATTTTCAGTTTGCATCTGTTTGTGTGTCTTGCGTC